>NW_026109450.1:0-37128 GCF_024516045.1 Bombus affinis | reverse complement strand
GTTATAACGTAATTGTATATAACGTTATACGTCACATAGTGATGGAATATATAGTTGTACCTTATAACGTAATACTCCATAACGTTATACGTCATATAGTAATGCCATATAACGTTATAAGTGATTATAGTGATGCAATATAACGTTATGCGTTATAACGTAATAGTATAAATCGTTATACGTTATAACGTAATACTCTATAACGTTATACGTTATAAAGTAATAGTTCATAACGTTATACGTCATATAGGGATGCTACATAACGTCATACGTCACATAGTGATGCAATATATCGTTATACCTTATAACGTAATAGTATATAACGTTATACGTCATACAGTGATGCAAATATAACGATATACGTTATAGCGTAATAGAATATAACGTTATACGTCACATAGTATTGTATATGTCGTTTATACATTAAGTCGTGATACTTCATAACGTTATACGTCATATTGTGATGCAATATAACGTTATCCGTTATAACGTAATAGTATATAAGGTTATACTTCATATAGTGATGCAATATATCATTATACCTTATAACGTAATAGTACATAACGTTAGACGTCACCATAGTAATGCAATATAACGTTATAAGTGATATAGTGATGCAATATAACGTTATGCCTTGAAACGTAATATTCCATAACGTTATACGTCATACAGTGATGCAATATATCGTTACGCGTTATAACGTAATAGTATAAACGTTATACGTCATATAGTGATGCAATATAACGTTATAAGTGATATAGTGATGCAATATAACGTTATAAGTGATATAGTGTTGCAATATAACGTTATGCGTTAAAACGTAATACTCCATAACGTTATACGTCATATAGTGATGCAAATATAACGTTATAAGTTATATAGTGATGCAATATAACGTTTTGCGTTATAACGTAATAGTATATAAGGTTATACTTCATATAGTGATGCAACATAATGTTATAAGTTATAACGTAATAGTATAAACGTTATACGTCATATAGTGATACAATATAACATTATAAGTGATATAGTGATGCAATATAACGTTATACGTTATAACGTAACAGAATATGACGTTATACGTCATATAGTGATGCAATATAACGTTATATGTGATATAGTGATGCAATAAAACGCTATACGTTATAACGTAATAGTTCATAACGTTATACGTCATGTGGGGGTTGCTAAATAACGTCATACGTCACATAGTGATGCAGTATACCGTTATACCTTATAACGTAATAGTATATAAGGTTATACTTCATATAGTGATGCAATATATCGTTATACCTTATAACGTAATAGTATATAACGTTATACGTCATATAGTGATCCAGTATAACGTTATAGGTTATAACGTAATAGTATATGACGTCATATAGTGATGCAATATAACGATATTCGTTATAACGTAATAGTATATAACTTTATACGTCATATAGTGGTGCAATATAACGTTACATGTCCTACAGTGGTGCAATATAAAGTTATTCCTTCATACTGTAATAGTATATATCGCTATACTTTACATAGTGATGCAATATAACGTTATACATCCTATGGTGATGCAATATAACGTTATAAGTCCAATAGTGATGCAATATAACGTTATACGATATAACGTAATAGTATCTAACGTTATACTTCTTATATTGGTGCAATATATCGTTATTCGATATAGCGTAATAGCATATACGTTATACGTCATATAGTGATGAAATATAACGTTATAAGTGATATAAGGATGCAATATAACGTTATGCGTTATAACGTAATAGTATAAATCGTTATACTTATAACGTAATACTTCATAACGTTATACGTTATACTAGAGATGCAATATAACGTTATACGTTATAACGTAATAGAATATGACGTTATACTTCATATAGTGATGCAATATAACGTTATAAGTTATAACGTAATAGTATAAACGTTATACATCATATAGTGATGCAATATAACGTTATAAGTGATATAGTAGTGCAATACAACGTTATGCGTTATAACGTAATAGTATATTAACGTTATACGACACATAGTAATGCAATATGTCGTTACACGTTATAACGTAATAGTATATAAGGTTATACTTCATATAGTGATGCAATATAATGTTATAAGTTATAACCTAAAAGCATAAACGTTATACATCATATAGTGATGCAATATAACATTATAAGTGATATAGTGATGCAATATAATGTTATAAGTTATAACCTAATAGTATAAAACGTTATACATCATATAGTGATGCAATATAACATTATAAGTGATATAGTGATGCAATATAATGTTATAAGTTATAACCTAATAGTATAAACGTTATACATCATATAGTGATGCAATATAACATTATAAGTGATATAGTGATGCAATATAACGTTATACGTTATAACGTAATAGTATAAACGTTATACGTCATGATGCAATATAACGTTATAGGTGATATAGTGATGCAATATAACGTTATGCGTTATAACGTAATAGTATAAATCGTTATACGAAATGAGGTAATACTCTATAACGCTATACGTTATAACGTAATAGTATATAACGCTGTACGTCATATAGAGATGCAATATAACGTTATATGTTATAACGTAATAGTATAAACCTTATACGTCATGATGCAATATAACGTTATAAGTGATAAAGTGATGCAATATAACGTTATTAGATATAACGTAATAGTATAAATCGTTATGCGATATAAGGTATTACTCTATAACGCTGTACGTTATAACGTAATAGTATATAACGCTATACGTCATATAGGAGATGCAATATGACGTTATACGTTATAACGTAATAGTGTATATCGTTATACGTAATATTGTGATGAATTATATCGTTATCCGTTATAACGTAATAGTGTATCACGTTATACGTCATATAGTGATGTAATATAACGTTATAAGTTATATAGTGATGCAATATAACGTTATGCGTTATAACGTAATAGTATATAAGGTTATACTTCATATAGTGATGCAACATAATGTTATAAGTTATAACGTAATAGTATAAACGTTATACGTCATATAGTTATGCAATATAACATTATAAGTGATATAGTGATGAAATATAACGTTATACGTTATAACGTAACAGAATATGACGTTATACGGTCATATAGTGATGCAATATAACGTTCTATGTGATATAGTGATGCAATAAAAACGCTATACGTTACAACGTAATAGTTCATAACGTTATACGTCATATGGGGTTGCTAAATAAACGTCATACGTCACTTAGTGATGCAGTATAACGTTACACCTTATAACGTAATAGTATATAATGTTATATGTCATATAGTGATGCAAATAGCGTTATACGTCATAACGTAATAGTATATAACGCTATACGTCATATAGTGATGCAATATAACGTTATAAGTGATATAGTGATGCAATATAACGTTATGCGTTTAAAACGTAATACTCCATAACCGTTATACGTCATATAGTGATGCAATATAACATTATAAGTGATATAGTGATGCAATATAACGTTATAAGTTACAACGTAATAGTATAAACGTTATACGTCATGATGCAATATAACGTTATAAGTGATATAGTGATGCAATATATCGTTAAACTTTATAATGTAATAGTATATAAGGTTATACGTCATATAGTGATGCAATATAACGTTATAAGTTATAACGTAATAGTATAAACGTTATACGTCATATAGTGATGCAATATAACGTTATAAATGATATAGTGATGCAATATAACGTTATAAGTTTACAACGTAATAGTATAAACGTTATACGTCATGATGCAATATAACGTTATAAGTGATATAGAGATGCAATATATCGTTAAACTTTATAATGTATAGTATATAAGGTTATAACGTCATATAGTAATGCAATATAACGTTATAAGCTATAACGTAATAGTATAAACGTTATACGTCATATAGTGATGCAATATAACATTATAAGTGATATAGTGATGCAATATAAAGTTATAACTTACAAACGTAATAGTATAAACGTTATACGTCATGATGCAATATAACGATATAAGTGATATAGTGATGCAATATTTCGTTAAAACTTTATAATGTAATAGTATATAAGGTTATACGTCATATAGTGATGCAGTATAACGTTATGCGTTATATCGTAATAGTATATAACGTAATACGTCATATAGTGATGCAGTATAACGTTATAGTTTATAACGTAATAGCATATAACGTTATAGTTTATAACGTAATAGCATATAACGTTATACGTCATATAGTGATGCAATATAACGTTATAAGTGATATAGTGTATGCAGCATAACGTTATGCGTTTTAACGTAATAGTATAAACGTTATACGTCATATAGTGATGCAATATAACGTTATACCTTATAACGTAATAGTATATAACGTTATACGTCATATAGTGATGCAATATAACATTATAAGTGATATAGTGATGCAATATAAAGTTATAAGTTACAATGTAATAGTATAAACGTTATACGTCATGATGCAATATAACGATATAAGTGATATAGTGATGCAATATATCGTTAAACTTTATAATGTAATAGTATATTAAGGTTATACGTCATATAGTGATGCAGTATAACGTTATGCGTTATATGGTAATAGTATATAACGTCATACGTCACATAGTGATGCAGTATACCGTTATACCTTATAACGTAATAGTATATAATGTTATATGTCATATAGTGATGCAAATAGCGTTATACGTCATAACGTAATAGTATATAACGCTATACGTCATATTGTGATTGCAATATAACGTTATCCGTTATAACGTAACAGTATATATGGTTATACTTCATATAGTGATGCAATATACCGTTATACCTTATAACGTATTAGTATACTAACGTGATACGTCATATAGTGATGCAATATAACGTTATACATCCTATGGTGATGCAATATAACGTTATAAGTCCAATAGTGATGCAATATAACGTTATACGATATAACGTAATAGTATCTAACGTTATACTTCTTATATTGGTGCAATATATCGTTATTCGATATAGCGTAATAGCATATACGTTATACGTCATATAGTGATGAAATATAACGTTATAAGTGATATAAGGATGCAATATAACGTTATGCGTTATAACGTAATAGTATAAATCGTTATACCTTATAATGTAATACTTCATAACGTTATACGTTATATAGAGATGCAATATAACGTTATACGTTATAACGTAATAGAATATGACGTTATACTTCATATAGTGATGCAATATAACGTTATAAGTTATAACGTAATAGTATAAACGTTATACATCATATAGTGATGCAATATAACGTTATAAGTGATATAGTAGTGCAATATAACGTTATGCGTTATAACGTAATAGTATATAACGTTATACGACACATAGTAATGCAATATGTCGTTACACGTTATAACGTAATAGTATATAAGGTTATACTTCATATAGTGATGCAATATAATGTTATAAGTTATAACCTAATAGCATAAACGTTATACATCATATAGTGATGCAATATAACATTATAAGTGATATAGTGATGCAATATAATGTTATAAGTTATAACCTAATAGTATAAACGTTATACATCATATAGTGATGCAATATAACATTATAAGTGATATAGTGATGCAATATAATGTTATAAGTTATAACCTAATAGTATAAACGTTATACAACATATAGTGATGCAATATAACATTATAAGTGATATAGTGATGCAATATAACGTTATACGTTATAACGTAATAGTATAAACGTTATACGTCATGATGCAATATAACGTTATAGGTGATATAGTGATGCAATATAACGTTATGCGTTATGACGTAATAGTATAAATCGTTATACGAAATGAGGTAATACTCTATAACGCTATACGTTATAACGTAATAGTATATAACGCTGTACGTCATATAGAGATTGCAATATAACGTTATATGTTATAACGTAATAGTATAAACCTTATACGTCATGATGCAATATAACGTTATAAGTGATAAAGTGATGCAATATAACGTTATTAGATATAACGTAATAGTATAAATCGTTATGCGATATAAGGTATTACTCTATAACGCTGTACGTTATAACGTAATAGTATATAACGCTATACGTCATATAGAGATGCAATATGACGTTATACGTTATAAACGTAATAGTGTATATCGTTATACGTAATATTGTGATGAATTATATCGTTATCTGTTATAACGTAATAGTGTATCACGTTATACGTCATATAGTGATGTAATATAACGTTATAAGTTATATAGTGATGCAATATAACGTTATGCGTTATAACCGTAATAGTATATAAGGTTATACTTCATATAGTGATGCAACATAATGTTATAAGTTATAACGTAATAGTATAAACGTTATACGTCATATAGTTATGCAATATAACATTATAAGTGATATAGTGATGAAATATAACGTTATACGTTATAACGTAACAGAATATGACGTTATACGTCATATAGTGATGCAATATAACGTTCTATGTGATATAGTGATGCAATAAAACGCTATACGTTACAACGTAATAGTTCATAACGTTATACGTCATATGGGGTTGCTAAATAACGTCATACGTCACATAGTGATGCAGTATAACGTTACACCTTATAACGTAATAGTATATAATGTTATATGTCATATAGTGATGCAAATAGCGTTATACGTCATAACGTAATAGTATATAACGCTATACGTTCATATAGTGATGCAATATAACGTTATAAGTGATATAGTGATGCAATATAACGTTATGCGTTAAAACGTAATACTCCATAACGTTATACGTCATATAGTGATGCAATATAACATTATAAGTGATATAGTGATGCAATATAACGTTATAAGTTACAACGTAATAGTATAAACGTTATACGTCATGATGCAATATAACGTTATAAGTGATATAGTGATGCAATATATCGTTAAACTTTATAATGTAATAGTATATAAGGTTATACGTCATATAGTGATGCAATATAACGTTATAAGTTATAACGTAATAGTATAAACGTTATACGTCATATAGTGATGCAATATAACGTTATAAATGATATAGTGATGCAATATAACGTTATAAGTTACAACGTAATAGTATAAACGTTATACGTCATGATGCAATATAACGTTATAAGTGATATAGTGATGCAATATATCGTTAAACTTTATAATGTAATAGTATATAAGGTTATACGTCATATAGTAATGCAATATAACGTTATAAGCTATAACGTAATAGTATAAACGTTATACGTCATATAGTGATGCAATATAACATTATAAGTGATATAGTGATGCAATATAAAGTTATAACTTACAACGTAATAGTATAAACGTTATACGTCATGATGCAATATAACGATATAAGTGATATAGTGATGCAATATTTCGTTAAACTTTATAATGTAATAGTATATAAGGTTATACGTCATATAGTGATGCAGTATAACGTTATGCGTTATATCGTAATAGTATATAACGTAATACGTCATATAGTGATGCAGTATAACGTTATAGTTTATAACGTAATAGCATATAACGTTATAGTTTATAACGTAATAGCATATAACGTTATACGTCATATAGTGATGCAATATAACGTTATAAGTGATATAGTGATGCAGCATAACGTTATGCGTTTTAACGTAATAGTATAAACGTTATACGTCATATAGTGATGCAATATAACGTTATACCTTATAACGTAATAGTATATAACGTTATACGTCATATAGTGATGCAATATAACATTATAAGTGATATAGTGATGCAATATAAAGTTATAAGTTACAATGTAATAGTATAAACGTTATACGTCATGATGCAATATAACGATATAAGTGATATAGTGATGCAATATATCGTTAAACTTTATAATGTAATAGTATATAAGGTTATACGTCATATAGTGATGCAGTATAACGTTATGCGTTATATGGTAATAGTATATAACGTCATACGTCACATAGTGATGCAGTATACCGTTATACCTTATAACGTAATAGTATATAATGTTATATGTCATATAGTGATGCAAATAGCGTTATACGTCATAACGTAATAGTATATAACGCTATACGTCATATTGTGATGCAATATAACGTTATCCGTTATAACGTAATAGTATATATGGTTATACTTCATATAGTGAGTGCAATATACCGTTATACCTTATAACGTATTAGTATATAACGTGATACGTCATATAGTGATGCAATATAACGTTATAAGTTATATAGTGATGCAATACAATGTTATGCGTTTAAAACGTAATACTCCATAACGTGATACGTCATATAGTGATGCAATATAACGTTATAAGTTATATAGTGATGCAATATAACGTTATGAGTTATAACGTAATAGTATAAACGTTATACGTCATATAGTGATGCAATATAACATTATAAGTGATATAGTGATGCAATATAACGTTATACGTTATAACATAACAGAATATGACGTCATACGTCATATAGTTATGCAATATAACGTTATATGTGATATAGTGATTCAATAAAACGCTATACGTTATAACGTCATAGTTCATAACGTTATACGTCATATGGGGTTGCTAAATAACGTCATACGTAACATAGTAATGCAATATGTCGTTACACGTTATAACGTAATAGTATATAAGGTTATACTTCATATAGTGATGCAATATAATGTTATAAGTTATAACCTAATAGCATAAACGTTATACATCATATAGTGATGCAATATAACATTATAAGTGATATAGTGATGCAATATAATGTTATAAGTTATAACCTAATAGTATAAACGTTATACATCATATAGTGATGCAATATAACATTATAAGTGATATAGTGATGCAATATAATGTTATAAGTTATAACCTAATAGTATAAACGTTATACATCATATAGTGATGCAATATAACATTATAAGTGATATAGTGATGCAATATAACGTTATACGTTATAACGTAATAGTATAAACGTTATACGTCATGATGCAATATAACGTTATAGGTGATATAGTTGATGCAATATAACGTTATGCGTTATGATCGTAATAGTATAAATCGTTATACGAAATGAGGTAATACTCTATAACGCTATACGTTATAACGTAATAGTATATAACGCTGTACGTCCATATAGAGATGCAATATAACGTTATATGTTATAACGTAATAGTATAAACCTTATACGTCATGATGCAATATAACGTTATAAGTGATAAAGTGATGCAATATAACGTTATTAGATATAACGTAATAGTATAAATCGTTATGCGATATAAGGTATTACTCTATAACGCTGTACGTTATAACGTAATAGTATATAACGCTATACGTCATATAGAGATGCAATATGACGTTATACGTTATAACGTAATAGTGTATATCGTTATACGTAATATTGTGATGAATTATATCGTTATCTGTTATAACGTAATAGTGTATCACGTTATACGTCATATAGTGATGTAATATAACGTTATAAGGTTATATAGTGATGCAATATAACGTTATGCGTTATAACGTAATAGTATATAAGGTTATACTTCATATAGTGATGCAACATAATGTTATAAGTTATAACGTAATAGTATAAACGTTATACGTCATATAGTTATGCAATATAACATTATAAGTGATATAGTGATGAAATATAACGTTATACGTTATAACGTAACAGAATATGACGTTATACGTCATATAGTGATGCAATATAACGTTCTATGTGATATAGTGATGCAATAAAACGCTATACGTTACAACGTAATAGTTCATAACGTTATACGTCATATGGGGTTGCTAAATAACGTCATACGTCACATAGTGATGCAGTATAACGTTACACCTTATAACGTAATAGTATATAATGTTATATGTCATATAGTGATGCAAATAGCGTTATACGTCATAACGTAATAGTATATAACGCTATACGTCATATAGTGATGCAATATAACGTTATAAGTGATATAGTGATGCAATATAACGTTATGCGTTAAAACGTAATACTCCATAACGTTATACGTCATATAGTGATGCAATATAACATTATAAGTGATATAGTGATGCAATATAACGTTATAAGTTACAACGTAATAGTATAAAACGTTATACGTCATGATGCAATATAACGTTATAAGTGATATAGTGATGCAATATATCGTTAAACTTTATAATGTAATAGTATATAAGGTTATACGTCATATAGTGATGCAATATAACGTTATAAGTTATAACGTAATAGTATAAACGTTATACGTCATATAGTGATGCAATATAACGTTATAAATGATATAGTGATGCAATATAACGTTATAAGTTACAACGTAATAGTATAAACGTTATACGTCATGATGCAATATAACGTTATAAGTGATATAGTGATGCAATATATCGTTAAACTTTATAATGTAATAGTATATAAGGTTATACGTCATATAGTAATGCAATATAACGTTATAAGCTATAACGTAATAGTATAAACGTTATACGTCATATAGTGATGCAATATAACATTATAAGTGATATAGTGATGCAATATAAAGTTATAACTTACAACGTAATAGTATAAACGTTATACGTCATGATGCAATATAACGATATAAGTGATATAGTGATGCAATATTTCGTTAAACTTTATAATGTAATAGTATATAAGGTTATACGTCATATAGTGATGCAGTATAACGTTATGCGTTATATCGTAATAGTATATAACGTAATACGTCATATAGTGATGCAGTATAACGTTATAGTTTATAACGTAATAGCATATAACGTTATAGTTTATAACGTAATAGCATATAACGTTATACGTCATATAGTGATGCAATATAACGTTATAAGTGATATAGTGATGCAGCATAACGTTATGCGTTTTAACGTAATAGTATAAACGTTATACGTCATATAGTGATGCAATATAACGTTATACCTTATAACGTAATAGTATATAACGTTATACGTCATATAGTGATGCAATATAACATTATAAGTGATATAGTGATGCAATATAAAGTTATAAGTTACAATGTAATAGTATAAACGTTATACGTCATGATGCAATATAACGATATAAGTGATATAGTGATGCAATATATCGTTAAACTTTATAATGTAATAGTATATAAGGTTATACGTCATATAGTGATGCAGTATAACGTTATGCGTTATATGGTAATAGTATATAACGTCATACGTCACATAGTGATGCAGTATACCGTTATACCTTATAACGTAATAGTATATAATGTTATATGTCATATAGTGATGCAAATAGCGTTATACGTCATAACGTAATAGTATATAACGCTATACGTCATATTGTGATGCAATATAACGTTATCCGTTATAACGTAATAGTATATATGGTTATACTTCATATAGTGATGCAATATACCGTTATACCTTATAACGTATTAGTATATAACGTGATACGTCATATAGTGATGCAATATAACGTTATAAGTTATATAGTGATGCAATACAATGTTATGCGTTAAAACGTAATACTCCATAACGTGATACGTCATATAGTGATGCAATATAACGTTATAAGTTATATAGTGATGCAATATAACGTTATGAGTTATAACGTAATAGTATAAACGTTATACGTCATATAGTGATGCAATATAACATTATAAGTGATATAGTGATGCAATATAACGTTATACGTTATAACATAACAGAATATGACGTCATACGTCATATAGTTATGCAATATAACGTTATATGTGATATAGTGATTCAATAAAACGCTATACGTTATAACGTCATAGTTCATAACGTTATACGTCATATGGGGTTGCTAAATAACGTCATACGTAACATAGTGATGCAGTATACCGTTATACCTTATAACGTAATGGTATATAATGTTATATGTCATATAGTGATGCAAATAGCGTTATACGTCATAACGTAATAGTATATAACGCTATACGTCATATTGTGATGCAGTATAACGTTATCCGTTATAACGTAATAGTATATATGGTTATACTTCATATAGTGATGCAATATACCGTTATACCTTATAACGTATTAGTATATAACGTGATACGTCATATAGTGATGCAATATAACGTTATAAGTTATATAGTGATGCAATATAACGTTATGAGTTATAACGTAATAGTATATAAGGTTATACTTCATATAGTGATGCAACATAATGTTATAAGTTATAACGTAATAGTATAAACGTTTTACGTCATATAGTGATGCAATATAACATTATAAGTGATATAGTGATGCAATATAACGTTATACGTTATAACAAAACAGAATATGACGTCATACGTCATATAGTAATGCAATATGTCGTTATACGTTGTAACGTAATGCTCCATAACGTTATACGTCATATAGTAATGCAATATAACGTTATACGTTATAACGTAACAGTATATGACGTTATTCGTCATATAGTGTAGCAATATGTAGTCATACGTTATAGCGTAATACTCTATAACGTTATACGTTATAATGTAATAGTATATGACGTTATGCGTCATATAGTGATGCAATATAACGGTATAAGTGATATAGTGATGCAATATAACGTTATGCGTTATAACGTACTAGTATACAACGTTATAATTCCTATAGTGATGCAACATAACGTTATACTTCATATAGTGATGCAATGTAACGTTATAAGTGACATAGTGATGCAATATAACGTTATACCTTATAACGTAATAGTATATAACGTTACAGGTCATAGAGTGATGCAGTACAACGTTATAGGTTATAACGTAATAGTATATGACGTTATACTTCATAAAGTGGTGCAAAATAACGTTATAAGTGATATAGTGATGCAATAAAACGTTATGCGTTATAACGTAATAGTATATAACTTTATACGACACATAGTGATGCAATATATCGTTATACGTCGTAACGTAATACTCCATAACGTTATACGTCATATAGTAATGCAATATAACTTTATTAGTTATAACGTAATAGTATAAACGCTATACATCATATAGTGATGCAATATAACGTTATAAGTGATATAGTGATGCAAGATAACATTAAAAGTGATATAGTGATGCAATATATCGTTATGCGTTATAACGTAATAGTATAAATCGTTAAGCGATATAAGGTAAAACACTATAACGCTATACGTTATAACGTAATAGTTCATAACATTATACGTCATATAGGGATGCTATATAACGTTATAAGTGATATAGTGATGCAATACAACGTTATACCTTATAACGTAATTGTATATAACGTTATACGTTATATAGTGATGCAGTACAACGTTATAGGTTATAACGTAATAGTATATGACATTATACGTCATATAGTGGTGCAATATAACGTTATAAGTGCCATAGTGATGCAATATAACGTTATGCTTTATAAAGTAATAGTATATAACGTTATACGAGACATAGTGATGGAATTGATAGTTATACCATATAACGTAATACTTCATAACGTTATACGTCATATAGTAATGCAATATATCGTTATACGTTAAAACGTAATACTCCATAACGTTATACGTCATATAGTGATGCAATATAACGTTATAAGAGATACAGTGATTCAATATAACGTTAAAAGTGATATAGTGATGCAATATAACTTTATGCGTTATAACGTAATAGTATAAATCGTTATGCGATATAAGGTAAAACTCTATAACGCTATACGTTATAACGTATTATTTCATAACGTTATACGTCATATAGGGATGCTATATAACGTTATAAGTGATATAGTGAGGCAATATAACGTTATACGTTGTAACGTAATACTCCATAACGTTATACGTCATATAGTAATGCAATATATCGTTATACGTTAATACGTAATACTCCATAACGTTATACGTCATATCGTGTTGCAATATAACGTTATAAGTGATATAGTGATGCAATATAACGTTATAAGTGATACAGTGATGCAATATAACGTTATAACTTATAGCGTAATAGTATATAACGTTATACGTCATATAGTGATGCAATATATCGTTATACCTTATAACGTAATAGTATATAAGGTTATACTTCATCTAGTGATGCAATATATCGTTACACCTTATAACGTAAGAGTATATAAGGTTATATTTCATATAGTGATGCAATATACCGTTATACACTATAACGTAATAGTATATAACGTTATCCGTTAAAACGTAATACTCCATAACGTTATACGTCATATAGTGTTGCAATATAACGTTATAAGTGATATAGTGATGCAATATAACGTTATAAGTGATACAGTGATGCAATATAACGTTATAACTTATAGCGTAATAGTATATAACGTTATACGTCATATAGTGATGCAGTACAACGTTATAGGTTATAACGTAATAATATATGACGTTATACTTCATATAGTGATGCAATATATCGTTATACCTTATAACGTAATAGTATATAAGGTTATACTTCATCTAGTGATGCAATATATCGTTACACCTTATAACGTAATAGTATATAAGGTTATATTTCATATAGTGATGCAATATACCGTTATACACTATAACGTAATAGTATATAACGTTATACGTTAAAACGTAATACTCCATAACGTTATACGTCATATAGTGTTGCAATATAACGTTATAAGTGATATAGTGATGCAATATAACGTTATAAGTGATACAGTGATGCAATATAACGTTATAACTTATAGCGTAATAGTATATAACGTTATACGTCATATAGTGATGCAGTACAACGTTATAGGTTATAACGTAATAATATATGACGTTATACTTCATATAGTGATGCAATATACCGTTATACCTTATAACGTATTAGTATATAACGTTATACGTCATATAGTGATGCAATATAATGTTATACGATACAACGTAACAGTATATGACGTTATTCGTCATATACTGATGCAATATGTAGTCATAAGTTATAGCGTAATACTCTACAACGTTATACGTTATAATGTAATAGTATATGACGTTATGCGCCATATAGTGATGCAATATAACGTTATAGGGAGTAACGTAATAGTATATAACGTTATACGTCATATAGTGATGCAATATATCGTTATACCTTATAACGTAATAGTATATAACGTTATACGTCATATAGTGACGCAGTATAACGTTATAGGTTGTGACGTAATAGTATATGACGTTATACGTCAAATAGTGTTGCAATATATCGTTATACCTTATAACGTAATAGTATATAAGGTTACACTTCATATAGTGATGCAATATATCGTTATACCTTATAACGTAATAGTATATAAGGTTATACTTCATCTAGTGATGCAGTACAACGTTATAGGTTATAACGTAATAGTATATAAGTTTGTACTTCATATAGTGATGCAGTATATCGTTATAGGTCATACCGCAATAGTATATAACGTTATACGTCACATAGTCCTGCAATATGACGTTATACGTTGTAACGTACTGCTCCATAACGTTATGCGTCATATAGTAATGCAATATAACATTATACGTTATAACAGTATATGACGTTATACGTCATATAGTGATGCAGTATAAAGTTATAGGGGGAGTAACGTAATAGTATTAACGTTATACGTCATATAGTGATACAATATATCGTTATACCTTATAACGTAATAGTATATAACGTTATACGTCATATAGTGACGCAGTATAACGTTATAGGTTGTAACGTACTAGTATATGACGTTATACGTCATATAGTGACGCAGTATAACGCTATAGGTTGTAACGTAATAGTATATGACGTTATACGTCATATAGTGGTGCAATATACCGTTATACCTTATAACGTCCATAATATACAATGTTATACGTCATGTAGTAACGCAGTATAACGTATAGGTTGTAACGTAATAATCCATAACGTCATACGTCCATATAGTAATGCAATATAATGTTATACGTTATAACAGTATATGACGTTATACGTCATATAGTGATGCAGTATAACGTTATATGTTTGTAACGTAATAATCCCTAACGTCATACGTCATATAGTAATGCAATATAATGTTATACGTTATAACAGTATATGACGTTATACGTCATATAGTGATGCAGTATAACGTTATAGGTAATAACGTAATAGTATATAACGTTATACGTCACATAGTAATGAAATATATCGTTATCCGTTATAACGTAATAGAATATAACGTTATACGTCATATAGTGGTGCAATATAACGTTATACGTTATAACGTGACAGTATATGACGTTATACGTCGCCTAGTGATGCAATATAACGTTATACGATATAGCGTAATAGTCTATATCGTTATACGTCGTATAGTGATGCAATATAAAGCTATACGTCATATAGAGATGCAATATAACGGTACACGTTATAACGTAATAGTATACAACGTTATACTTCACATAGTGATGGAATATATAGTTATACCTTATAACGTAATAGTATAAGAGGTTATACAACATATAGTGATGCAATACATCGTTATACGTTATAACGTAATAGTCTATATATTCATAATTCATATAGTGGTGCAATATATCGTTATGCGTTTTAACGTAATAGTATACAACGTTATACTTCATATAGTGATGCAATAATACGTCATACGTCTTATACAGATGCAATATAACGTAGTACGTTATAACGTAATAGTCTATATATTTATAATTCATATAGTGATGCAATACAACGTTATACGTCATATAGAGATGCAATATAACGGTATACGTTATAACGTAACAGTATATGACGTTATACGTCGTATAGTGATGCAATATAACGTTGTATGTGATATAGTGTTGCAATACAACGTTATGCGTTATAACGTAATACTATACAAACGTTATACTTCATATAGTGATGCAATAATACGTTATACGTCTTATACAGATGCAATATAACGTAGTACGTTATAACGTAATAGTCTATATATTTATATGTCATATAGTCAGGCGATATAAAGTTATACGTCATATAGTGGTGCAATATATCGTTATGCGTTATAACGTAATAGTATATAACGTTATACGTCACATAGTGATGCAGTATAAAGTTATAGGTTATAACGTAATAGTATATAACGTTGTACGTCACATAGTAATGCATTAAGTCGTTATACGTTATAACGTAATACTCTGTAACGTTATACGTGATGTAGTGATGCAATATAACGTTATACGTTATAACGTAACAGTATATGACGTTATACGTCGTATAGTGATGCAATATAACGTTATACGTTATAACGTAACAGTATATGACGTTATTCGTCATATAGTGTAGCAATATGTAGTCATACGTTATAGCGTAATACTCTATAACGTTATACGTTATAATGTAATAGTATATGACGTTATGCGTCATATAGTGATGCAATATAACGGTATAAGTGATATAGTGATGCAATATAACGTTATGCGTTATAACGTACTAGTATACGACGTTATAATTCCTATAGTGATGCAACATAACGTTATACTTCATATAGTGATGCAATGTAACGTTATAAGTGACATAGTGATGCAATATAACGTTATACCTTATAACGTAATAGTATATAACGTTACACGTCATATAGTGATGCAGTACAACGTTATAGGTTATAACGTAATAGTATATGACGTTATACTTCATAAAGTGGTGCAAAATAACGTCATAAGTGATATAGTGAGGCAATATAACGTTATACGTTGTAACGTAATACTCCATAACGTTATACGTCATATAGTAATGTAATATATCGTTATACGTTAATACGTAATACTCCATAACGTTATACGTCATATCGTGATGCAATATAACGTTATTAGTTATAACGTAATAGTATAAACGATATACATCATATAGTGAAGCAATATAACGTTATAAGTGATATAGTGATGAAATATAACATTAAAAGTGATATAGTGATGCAATATGTCGTTATGCGTTATAACGTAATAGTATATAATCGTTATGCGATATAAGGTAAAACTCTATAACGCTATACGTTATAACGTTATAGTTCATAACGTTATACGCCATATAGGGATGCTATATAACGTTATAAGTGATATAGTGATAGAATACAACGTTATACCTTATAACCTAATAGTATATAATGTTATACGTCATATAGTGATGCAGTACAACGTTATAGGTTATATCCTAATAGTATATAAGTTTATACTTCATATAGTGATACAATATATCGTTATACGTTATAACGTAATAGTATATAACGTTATACGTCATATAGTGATGCACTATAACGTTATAAGTGATATAGTGATGCAATATAACGATATGCGTTATAACGTAATAGGATAAATCGTTATACGGTATAAGGTAATACTCTATAACGCTATATGTTATAACATAATAGTTCATAACGTTAAACGTCATATAGGGATGATATATAAACGTTATAAGTGATATAGTGATGCAATATGACGTTATACCTATAACCTAATAGTATATAACGTTATACGGCATATAGTGATGCAGTACAACGTTATAGGTTATATCCTAATAGTATTATAAGTTTATACTTCATATAGTGATACAATATATCGTTATACGTTATAACGTAATAGTACATAACGTTATACGTCATATAGTGATGAAGTATAACGTTATAGTTATAACGCAATAGTATATAACGTTATACGTCACATAGTCCTGCAATATGTCGTTATACGTTGTAACGTACTGCTACATAACGTTATACGTCATTAGTGATGCAGTATAACGTTATAGGTTGTAACGTAATAGTATATGACGTTATACGTCATATAGTGGTGCAATATATCGTTATAACCTTATAACGTATTAGTATATAACGTTATACGTCCATATAGTGACGCAGTATAACGCTATAGGTTGTAATGTAATAGTATATGACATTATACGTCATATAGTGGTGCAATATATCGTTATACCTTATAACGTAATAGTATATAACGTTATACGTCATATAGTGACGCAGTATAACGTTATAGGTTGTAACGTAATAGTATATGACGTTATACGTCATATAGTGGTGCAATATATCGTTATACCTTATAACGTAATAGTATATAAGGCTACACTTCATATAGTGATGCAATATATCGTTATACCTTATAACGTAATAGTATATAACGTTATACGTTAAAACGTAATACTCCATAACGTTATACGTTAAAACGTAATACTCCATAACGTTATACGTTATATAGTTTTGCAATATAACGTTATAAGTGATTATAGTGATGCAATATAACGTTATAAGTGATATAGTGATGCAATATAACGTTATAACTTATAGCGTAATAGTATATAACGTTATACGTAATATTAGTGATGCAGTACAACGTTATAGGTAATAACGTAATAGTATATGACGTTATACTTCATATAGTGATGCAATATATCGTTATACCTTATAACGTATTAGTATATAACGTTATACGTCATATAGTGATGCAATATAACGTTATACGTTACCAACGTAACAGTATATGAGGTTAATTCGTCATATACTGATGCAATATGTAGTCATAAGTTATAGCGTAATACTCTACAACGTTATACGTTATAATGTAATAGTATATGACGTTATGCGCCATATAGTGATGCAATATAACGTTATAGGGAGTAACGTTATAGTATATAACGTTATACGTCATATAGTGATGCAATATATCGTTATACCTTATAACGTAATAGTATATAACGTTATACGTCATATAGTGACGCAGTATAACGTTATAGGTTGTGACGTAATAGTATATGACGTTATACGTCAAATAGTGGTGCAATATAACGTTATACCTTATAACGTAATGGTATACAACGTTATACGTCATATAGTGATGCAGTACAACGTTATAGGTTATCCCGTAATTGTATATGACGTTATAAAATCATATAGTGGTGCAATATAACGTTATAAATGATATAGTGATGCAATATATCGTTATACCTTATAACGTAATATTTCATAACGTTATACGTCATATAGGCATGATATATAACGTGATATGTGATATCGTGATGCAATATAACGTTATACGTTAAAACGTAATACTCCATAACGTTATACGTCATATAGTGATGCAGTACAACGTTATAGGTCATAGCGTAATATTATATGACGTTTTACGTCATATGGTGATGCTATATAACGTTATAAGTGATATAGTGACGCAATATAACGTTATACCTTATAACGTAATGGTATATCACGTTATACGTCATATAGTGATGCAGTACAACGTTATAGGTTATCCCGTAATGTATATGACGTTATACGTCATAGAGTGGCGCAATATAACGTTATAAGTGATATAGTGATGCAATATATCGTTATACCTTATAACGTAATATTTCATAACGTTATACGTCATATAGGCATGATATATAACGTTATATGTGATATAGTGATGCAATATAACGCTATACGTTATAACGTAATAGTTCATAACGTTATACGTCCTATAGGGATGCAATATAACGTTATAAGTGGTATAGTGATGCGATGTAACGTTATACCTTATAACGTAATAGTATATAACGTTATACGTCATATAGTGACGCAGTATAACGTTATAGGTTGTAACGTAACGGTATATGACATTATACGTCATATAGTGGTGCAATATATCGTTATACCCTTATGACGTATAGTATATAAGGTTATACTTCATATAGTGATGCAATATATCGTTATACCTTATAACGTAATAGTATATAAGGTTATACTTCATATAGTGATGCAATATACCGTTATACACTATAACGTAATAGTATATAACGTTATACGTTAAAACGTAATACTCCATAACGTTATACGTCATATAGTGTTGCTATATAACGTTATAAGTGATATAGTGATGCAATATAACGTTATAAGTGATATAGTGATGCAATATAACGTTATACCTTATAGCGTAATAGTATATAACGTTATACGTCATATAGCGAGGCAGTATAACGTTATAGGTTGTAACGTAATAGTGTATGACGTTATACGTCATATAGTGGTGCAATATATCGTTATACCTTATGACGTAATAGTATATAAGGTTATACTTCTTATAGTGATGCAATATATAGTTATACCCTTATAACGTAAAAGTATATAACGTCATACGTCACATAGTGCTGCAGTATAACGTTATATGTAAGAAACGTAATAGTATATAACGTTATACGTCACATGGTGATGCAGTATAACGTTATAGGTTATAAGGTAATAGTATATAACGTTATACGTCACATAGTGGTGCAGTATAACGTTATAGGTAAGAACGTAATAGTATATAACGTTATACGTCATATAGTGATGCAGTATAACGTTATAGGTTATAACGCAATAGTATATAACGTTATAACGTCACATAGTCCTGCAATATGTCGTTATACGTTGTAACGTACTGCTCCATAACGTTATGCGTCATATAGTAATGCAATATAACGTTATACCTTATAACGTAATAGTATATAAGTTATACTTCATCTAGTGATGCAATATATCGTTATACCTTGTAACGTAATAGTATATAACGTTATACGTCATATAGTGACGCAGTATAACGTTATAGGTTGTAACGTAATAGTATATGATGTTATACGTCATATAGTGGTGCAATATATCGTTATACCTTATAACGTAATAGTATATAAGGTTACACTTCATATAGTGATGCAATATATCGTTATACCTTATAACGTAATAGTATATAAGGTTATATTTCATATAGTGATGCAATATACCGTTATACACTATAACGTAATAGTATATAACGTTATACGTTAAAACGTAATACTCCATAACGTTATACGTCATATAGTGTTGCAATATAACGTTATAAGTGATATAGTGATGCAATATAACGTTATAAGTGATACAGTGATGCAATATAACGTTATAACTTATAGCGTAATAGTATATAACGTTATACGTCATATAAGTGATGCAGTACAAACGTTATAGGTTATAACGTAATAATATATACGTTATACTTCATATAGTGATGCAATATACCGTTATACCTTATAACGTATTAGTATATAACGTTATACGTCATATAGTGATGCAATATAATGTTATACGATACAACGTAACAGTATATGACGTTATTCGTCATATACTGATGCAATATGTAGTCATAAGTTATAGCGTAATACTCTACAACGTTATACGTTATAATGTAATAGTATATGACGTTATGCGCCATATAGTGATGCAATATAACGTTATAGGGAGTAACGTAATAGTATATAACGTTATACGTCATATAGTGATGCAATATATCGTTATACCTTACAACGTAATAGTATATAACGTTATACGTCATATAGTGACGCAGTATAACGTTATAGGTTGTGACGTAATAGTATATGACGTTATACGTCAAATAGTGTTGCAATATATCGTTATACCTTATAACGTAATAGTATATAAGGTTACACTTCATATAGTGATGCAATATATCGTTATACCTTATAACGTAATAGTATATAAGGTTATACTTCATCTAGTGATGCAGTACAACGTTATAGGTTATAACGTAATAGTATATAAGTTTGTACTTCATATAGTGATGCAGTATATCGTTATAGGTCATACCGCAATAGTATATAACGTTATACGTCACATAGTCCTGCAATATGACGTTATACGTTGTAACGTACTGCTCCATAACGTTATGCGTCATATAGTAATGCAATATAACATTATACGTTATAACAGTATATGACGTTATACGTCATATAGTGATGCAGTATAAAGTTATAGGGAGTAACGTAATAGTATATAACGTTATACGTCATATAGTGATACAATATATCGTTATACCTTATAACGTAATAGTATATAACGTTATACGTCATATAGTGACGCAGTATAACGTTATAGGTTGTAACGTACTAGTATATGACGTTATACGTCGCATAGTGATGCAATATAACGTTATACGTTATAGCGTAATAGTCTATATCGTTATACGTCGTATAGTGATGCAATATAAAGCTATACGTCATATAGAGATGCAATATAACGGTACACGTTATAACGTAATAGTATACAACGTTATACTTCACATAGTGATGGAATATATAGTTATACCTTATAACGTAATAGTATAAGAGGTTATACAACATATAGTGATGCAATACATCGTTATACGTTATAACGTAATAGTCTATATATTTATAATTCATATAGTCTGCAATATATCGTTATGCGTTTTAACGTAATAGTATACAACGTTATACTTCATATAGTGATGCAATAATACGTCATACGTCTTATACAGATGCAATATAACGTAGTACGTTATAACGTAATAGTCTATATATTTATAATTCATATAGTGATGCAATACAACGTTATACGTCATATAGAGATGCAATATAACGGTATACGTTATAACGTAACAGTATATGACGTTATACGTCGTATAGTGATGCAATATAACGTTGTATGTGATATAGTGTTGCAATACAACGTTATGCGTTATAACGTAATACTATACAACGTTATACTTCATATAGTGATGCAATAATACGTTATACGTCTTATACAGATGCAATATAACGTAGTACGTTATAACGTAATAGTCTATATATTTATATGTCATATAGTCAGGCGATATAAAGTTATACGTCATATAGTGGTGCAATATATCGTTATGCGTTATAACGTAATAGTATATAACGTTATACGTCACATAGTGATGCAGTATAAAGTTATAGGTTATAACGTAATAGTATATAACGTTGTACGTCACATAGTAATGCATTATGTCGTTATACGTTATAACGTAATACTCTGTAACGTTATACGTGATGTAGTGATGCAATATAACGTTATACGTTATAACGTAACAGTATATGACGTTATACGTCGTATAGTGATGCAATATAACGTTGCATGTGATATAGTGATGCCATATAACGTTATGCGTTATAACGTAATAGTATATAAGGTTATACTTCATATAGTGATGCAATATAACGTTATAAGTTATAACGTAATGGTATAAACGTTATACGTCATATAGTGATGCAATATGACGTTATACGTCATATAGAGATGCAATATAACGTTATACGTTATAACTTAATAGTCTATATATTTATACGTCACATAGTGGTGCAATATATCGTTATGCGTTTTAACGTAATTGTATATAACATTATACTCCACATAGTGATGTAATATATACTTATACCTTATAACGTAATAGTATAGAACGTTGAACGTCATATAGTGATGCTGTATAACGTTATGGGTTATAACGTAATAGTATATAACGTCACACGATACATAGTAATGCATTATGTCGTTATACGTTATAACGTAACAGTATATGACGTTATACGTCATATAGTGATGCAATATAATGTTATACGTCATATAGAGATGCAATATAACGTTTTACGTTATAACGTAATAGTCTATATATTTATACGTCATATAGTGTGGCAATATAAAGTTATACGTCATATAGTGGTGCAATATATCGTTATGCGTTATAACGTAATAGCCTATAAAGTTATACGTCATATAGTGATGGAATATAACGTTATACGTGATATAGTGATGCAATATAACGTTATACGTTATAACGTAACAGTATATGACGTTATACGTCGTATAGTGATGCAGTATAGCGTTATAGGATATAACGTAATAGTCTATATCGATATACGTCATATAGTGCTGCAATATAGCGTTATACGTTAAAACGGAATAGTATATAACGTTAGACATCATATAGTGATGCAATACATCGTTATACGTTATAACGGAATAGTATATAACGTTATATGTCATATAGTGATGCCATATAAAGTGATACGTCATATAGTGGTGCAATATATCGTTATACGTTACAGCGTAATAGTCTATATCGTTATACGTCATATAGAGATGCAATATAGCGGTATGCGTTATAACGTAATAGTATACAACGTTATACTTCATATAGTGATGCAATAATACGTTATACGTCTTATACAGATGCAATATAACGTTATACGTTATAACGTAATAGTCTATATATTTATATGTCATATAGTGAGGCGATATAAAGTTATACGTCATATAGTGGTGCAATATATCGTTATGCGTTATAACGTAATAGTATATAACGTTATACTTCACATAGTGATGCAGTATAACGTTATAGGTTATAACGTAATAGTATATAACGTTGTACGTCACATAGTAATGCATTATGTCGTTATACGTTATAACGTAATACTCCGTAACGTTATACGTGATATAGTGATGCAATATAACGTTATACGTTATAACGTAACAGTATATGACGTTATACGTCGTATAGTGATGCAATATAACGTTGCATGTGATATAGTGATGCAATATAACGTTATAGGTTATAACGTAATAGCATATAAGGTTATACTTCATATAGTGATGCAATATAACGTTATGCGTTATGACGTAATAGTATATAAGGTTATACTTCATATAGTGATGCAATATAACGTTATAAGTTATAACGTAATAGTATAAACGTTATGCGTCATACAGTGATGCAATAATACGTTATAAGTCAATAGAGATGCAATATAAAGTTATACGTTATAACGTAATAGTCTATATATTTATACGTCATATAGTGGTGCAATATATCGTTATGCGTTTTAACGTAATAGTATATAACGTTATACTCCACATAGTGATGTAATATATACTTATACCTTATAACGTAATAGTATAGAACGTTGTACGTCATATAGTGATGCTGTATAACGTTATAGGTTATAACGTAATAGTATATAACGTCACACGATACATAGTAATGCATTATGTCGTTATACGTTATAACGTAATACTCCATAACGTTATACGTGATATAGTGATGCAATATAACGTTATACGTTATAACGTAACAGTATATGACGTTATACGTCGTATAGTGATGCAATATAACGTTGCATGTGATATAGTGATGCAATATAACGTTATACGTTATACCGTTATAGTATATAGCGTTATACGACATATAGTGATGCAATATAAAGTTATACGTCATATAGTGGTCCGATATGTCGTTATGCGTTATAAAGTAATAGTATATAACGTTATACGTCATATAGTGTTGCAATATAACGTTATACGTCATATAGAGATACAATATAATGTTATACGTTTTAACGTAATATTCTATATCGTTATACGTCAAATAGAGATGCAGTATAACGTTATAGGTTATAGCATAATAGTATATAACGTTATACGTCACATAGTAATGCAATATGTCGCTATACGTTATAACGTAATACTCCATAACGTTATACGTGACATAGTGATGCAATATAACGTTATAAGATATAACGTAATAGTATAAACGTTATACGTCATATAGTGATGCAATATTACGTTGTAAGTGATATAGTCATGCAATATATCATTATACCTTAAAACGCAATGGTATATAACGTTATACGTCATATAGTTATGCAGTATAACGTTATAGGTTATAACGTAATAGTATATAACGTTATACGTCACATAGTAGTGCAATATGTCGCTATACGTTATAACGTAATACTTTATAACATTATACGTTATATAGTGATACAATATAACGTTATACGTTATAACGTAATAGTATATCACGTTATACGTCATATAGAAATGCAATAAAACGTTATATGTTATAACGTAATAGTCTATATCATTATACTTCACATAGTGATGCAATATAAAGTTATACGTCATATAGAGATGCAATATAACGGTATACGTTATAAAGTAATAGTATACAACGTTATACTTCACATAGTGATGGAATATATAGTTATTCCTTATAACGTAATAGTATAAAAGGTTATACATCATATTGTGATGCAATATAACGTTATAAGTTGTAGCGTAATAGTATCAACGTTACACGCCATATAGTGATGCAATAATACGTTATACGTCATATAGAGATGCAATATAACGGTATACGTTATAACGTAACAGTATATGACGTTATACGTCGTATAGTGATGCAATATATAGTTATACGTCATATAGTGATGCAATATAACGTTATGCGTTATAACGTAACAGTATATGACGTTATACGTGATATAGTGATGCAATATAACGTTATACGTTATAACGTAACAGTATATGACGTTATACGTCATATAGTGATGCAATATAATGTTATATGTCATATAGAGATGCAATATAACGTTATACGTTATAACGTAATAGTCTGTATATTTATATGTCATATAGTTAGGCGATATAAAGTTATACGTCATATAGTGGTGCAATATATCGTTATGCGTTATAACGTAATAGTATATAACGTTATACGTCACATAGTGATGCTGTATAACGTTATAGGTTATAACGTAATAGTATATAACGTCACACGTCACATAGTAATGCATTATGTCGTTATACGTTATAACGTAATACTCCATAACGTCATTCGTGATATAGTGATGCAATATAACGTTATACGTTATAACGCAACAGTATATGACGTTATACGTCATATAGTGATGCAATATAAAGTTATACGTCATATAGTGATGCAATATAACGTTATACGTTATAACGTAACAGTATATGACGTTATACGTGATATAGTGATGCAATATAACGTTATACGTTATAACGTAACAGTATATGACGTTATACGTCATATAGTGATGCAATATAATGTTATATGTCATATAGAGATGCAATATAACGTTATACGTTATAACGTAATAGTCTGTATATTTATACGTCACATAGTGAGGCAATTTAAAGTTATACGTCATATAGTGGTGCAATATATCGTTATGCGTTATAACGTAATAGTATATAACGTTATACGTCACATAGTGATGCAGTATAAAGTTATAGGTTATAACGTAATAGTATATAACGTTGTACGTCACATAGTAATGCATTATGTCGTTATACGTTATAACGTAATACTCTGTAACGTTATACGTGATGTAGTGATGCAATATAATGTTATACGTTATAACGTAACAGTATATGACGTTATACGTCGTATAGTGATGCAATATAACGTTATACGTTATAACGTAACAGTATATGACGTTATTCGTCATATAGTGTAGCAATATGTAGTCATACGTTATAGCGTAATACTCTATAACGTTATACGTTATAATGTAATAGTATATGACGTTATGCGTCATATAGTGATGCAATATAACGGTATAAGTGATATAGTGATGCAATATAACGTTATGCGTTATAACGTACTAGTATACGACGTTATAATTCCTATAGTGATGCAACATAACGTTATACTTCATATAGTGATGCAATGTAACGTTATAAGTGACATAGTGATGCAATATAACGTTATACCTTATAACGTAATAGTATATAACGTTACACGTCATATAGTGATGCAGTACAACGTTATAGGTTATAACGTAATAGTATATGACGTTATACTTCATAAAGTGGTGCAAAATAACGTTATAAGTGATATAGTGAGGCAATATAACGTTATACGTTGTAACGTAATACTCCATAACGTTATACGTCATATAGTAATGTAATATATCGTTATACGTTAATACGTAATACTCCATAACGTTATACGTCATATCGTGATGCAATATAACGTTATTAGTTATAACGTAATAGTATAAACGATATACATCATATAGTGAAGCAATATAACGTTATAAGTGATATAGTGATGAAATATAACATTAAAAGTGATATAGTGATGCAATATGTCGTTATGCGTTATAACGTAATAGTATAAATCGTTATGCGATATAAGGTAAAACTCTATAACGCTATACGTTATAACGTTATAGTTCATAACGTTATACGCCATATAGGGATGCTATATAACGTTATAAGTGATATAGTGATAGAATACAACGTTATACCTTATAACCTAATAGTATATAATGTTATACGTCATATAGTGATGCAGTACAACGTTATAGGTTATATCCTAATAGTATATAAGTTTATACTTCATATAGTGATACAATATATCGTTATACGTTATAACGTAATAGTATATAACGTTATACGTCATATAGTGATGCAGTATAACGTTATAAGTGATATAGTGATGCAATATAACGATATGCGTTATAACGTAATAGGATAAATCGTTATACGGTATAAGGTAATACTCTATAACGCTATATGTTATAACATAATAGTTCATAACGTTAAACGTCATATAGGGATGATATATAACGTTATAAGTGATATAGTGATGCAATATGACGTTATACCTTATAACCTAATAGTATATAACGTTATACGGCATATAGTGATGCAGTACAACGTTATAGGTTATATCCTAATAGTATATAAGTTTATACTTCATATAGTGATACAATATATCGTTATACGTTATAACGTAATAGTACATAACGTTATACGTCATATAGTGATGCAGTATAACGTTATAGGTTATAACGCAATAGTATATAACGTTATACGTCACATAGTCCTGCAATATGTCGTTATACGTTGTAACGTACTGCTACATAACGTTATACGTCATATAGTGATGCAGTATAACGTTATAGGTTGTAACGTAATAGTATATGACGTTATACGTCATATAGTGGTGCAATATATCGTTATACCTTATAACGTATTAGTATATAACGTTATACGTCATATAGTGACGCAGTATAACGCTATAGGTTGTAATGTAATAGTATATGACATTATACGTCATATAGTGGTGCAATATATCGTTATACCTTATAACGTAATAGTATATAACGTTATACGTCATATAGTGACGCAGTATAACGTTATAGGTTGTAACGTAATAGTATATGACGTTATACGTCATATAGTGGTGCAATATATCGTTATACCTTATAACGTAATAGTATATAAGGTTACACTTCATATAGTGATGCAATATATCGTTATACCTTATAACGTAATAGTATATAACGTTATACGTTAAAACGTAATACTCCATAACGTTATACGTTATATAGTTTTGCAATATAACGTTATAAGTGATATAGTGATTGCAATATAACGTTATAAGTGATATAGTGATGCAATATAACGTTATAACTTATAGCGTAATAGTATATAACGTTATACGTAATATAGTGATGCAGTACAACGTTATAGGTAATAACGTAATAGTATATGACGTTATACTTCATATAGTGATGCAATATATCGTTATACCTATAACGTATTAGTATATAACGTTATACGTCATATAGTGATGCAATAAAACGTTATACGTTACAACGTAACAGTATATGAGGTTATTCGTCATATACTGATGCAATATGTAGTCATAAGTTATAGCGTAATACTCTACAACGTTATACGTTATAATGTAATAGTATATGACGTTATGCGCCATATAGTGATGCAATATAACGTTATTAGGGAGTAACGTAATAGTATATAACGTTATACGTCATATAGTGATGCAATATATCGTTATACCTTATAACGTAATAGTATATAACGTTTTACGTCATATAGTGACGCAGTATACGATATAGGTTGTGACGTAATAGAATAAGACGTTATACGTCAATAGTGGTGCAATATAACGTTATACCTTATAACGTAATGGTATACAACGTTATACGTCATATAGTGATGCAGTACAACGTTATAGGTTATCCCGTAAATGTATATGACGTTATAAATCATATAGTGGTGCAATATAACGTTATAAATGATATAGTGATGCAATATATCGTTATACCTTATAACGTAATATTTCATAACGTTATACGTCATATAGGCATGATATATAACGTGATATGTGATATCGTGATGCAATATAACGTTATACGTTAAAACGTAATACTCCATAACGTTATACGTCATATAGTGATGCAGTACAACGTTATAGGTCATAGCGTAATATTATATGACGTTTTACGTCATATGGTGATGCTATATAACGTTATAAGTGATATAGTGACGCATATAACGTTATACCTTATAACGTAATGGTATATCACGTTATAACGTCATATAGTGATGCAGTACAACGTTATAGGTTATCCCGTAATTGTATATGACGTTATACGTCATAGAGTGGCGCAATATAACGTTAAAGTGATATAGTGATGCAATATATCGTTATACCTTATAACGTAATATTTCATAACGTTATACGTCATATAGGCATGATATATAACGTTATATGTGATATAGTGATGCAATATAACGCTATACGTTATAACGTAATAGTTCATAACGTTATACGTCATATAGGGATGCAATATAACGTTATAAGTGGTATAGTGATGCGATGTAACGTTATACCTTATAACGTAATAGTATATAACGTTATACGTCATATAGTGACGCAGTATAACGTTATAGGTTGTAACGTAACGGTATATGACATTATACGTCATATAGTGGTGCAATATATCGTTATACCTTATGACGTAATAGTATATAAGGTTATACTTCATATAGTGATGCAATATATCGTTATACCTTATAACGTAATAGTATATAAGGTTATACTTCATATAGTGATGCAATATACCGTTATACACTATAACGTAATAGTATATAACGTTATACGTTAAAACGTAATACTCCATAACGTTATACGTCATATAGTGTTGCAATATAACGTTATAAGTGATATAGTGATGCAATATAACGTTATAAGTGATATAGTGATGCAATATAACGTTATACCTTATAGCGTAATAGTATATAACGTTATACGTCATATAGCGAGGCAGTATAACGTTATAGGTTGTAACGTAATAGTGTATGACGTTATACGTCATATATTGGTGCAATATATCGTTATACCTTATGACGTAATAGTATATAAGGTTATACTTCATATAGTGATGCAATATATAGTTATACCTTATAACGTAAAAGTATATAACGTCATACGTCACATAGTGCTGCAGTATAACGTTATATGTAAGAACGTAATAGTATATAACGTTATACGTCACATGGTGATGCAGTATAACGTTATAGGTTATAAGGTAATAGTATATAAACGTTATACGTCACATAGTGGTGCAGTATAACGTTATAGTTAAGAACGTAATAGTATATAACGTTATACGTCATATAGTGATGCAGTATAACGTTATAGGTTATAACGCAATAGTATATAACGTTATACGTCACATAGTCCTGCAATATGTCGTTATACGTTGTAACGAACTGCTCCATAACGTTATGCGTCATATAGTAATGCAATATAACGTTATACCTTATAACGTAATAGTATATAAGGTTATACTTCATCTAGTGATGCAATATATCGTTATACCTTGTAACGTAATAGTATATAACGTTATACGTCATATAGTGACGCAGTATAACGTTATAGGTTGTAACGTAATAGTATATGATGTTATACGTCATATAGTGGTGCAATATATCGTTATACCTTATAACGTAATAGTATATAAGGTTACACTTCATATAGTGATGCAATATATCGTTATACCTTATAACGTAATAGTATATAAGGTTATATTTCATATAGTGATGCAATATACCGTTATACACTATAACGTAATAGTATATAACGTTATACGTTAAAACGTAATACTCCATAACGTTATACGTCATATAGTGTTGCAATATAACGTTATAAGTGATATAGTGATGCAATATAACGTTATAAGTGATACAGTGATGCAATATAACGTTATAACTTATAGCGTAATAGTATATAACGTTATACGTCATATAGTGATGCAGTACAACGTTATAGGTTATAACGTAATAATATATGACGTTATACTTCATATAGTGATGCAATATACCGTTATACCTTATAACGTATTAGTATATAACGTTATACGTCATATAGTGATGCAATATAATGTTATACGATACAACGTAACAGTATATGACGTTATTCGTCATATACTGATGCAATATGTAGTCATAAGTTGTAGCGTAATACTCTACAACGTTATACGTTATAATGTAATAGTATATGACGTTATGCGCCATATAGTGATGCAATATAACGTTATAGGGAGTAACGTAATAGTATATAACGTTATACGTCATATAGTGATGCAATATATCGTTATACCTTACAACGTAATAGTATATAACGTTATACGTCATATAGTGACGCAGTATAACGTTATAGGTTGTGACGTAATAGTATATGACGTTATACGTCAAATAGTGTTGCAATATATCGTTATAACTTATAACGTAATAGTATATAAGGTTACACTTCATATAGTGATGCAATATATCGTTATACCTTATAACGTAATAGTATATAAGGTTATACTTCATCTAGTGATGCAGTACAACGTTATAGGTTATAACGTAATAGTATATAAGTTTGTACTTCATATAGTGATGCAGTATATCGTTATAGGTCATACCGCAATAGTATATAACGTTATACGTCACATAGTCCTGCAATATGACGTTATACGTTGTAACGTACTGGCTCCATAACGTTATGCGTCATATAGTAATGCAATATAACATTATACGTTATAACAGTATATGACGTTATACGTCATATAGTGATGCAGTATAAAGTTATAGGGAGTAACGTAATAGTATATAACGTTATACGTCATATAGTGATACAATATATCGTTATACCTTATAACGTAATAGTATATAACGTTATACGTCATATAGTGACGCAGTATAACGTTATAGGTTGTAACGTACTAGTATATGACGTTATACGTCGCATAGTGATGCAATATAACGTTATACGTTATAGCGTAATAGTCTATATCGTTATACGTCGTATAGTGATGCAATATAAAGCTATACGTCATATAGAGATGCAATATAACGGTACACGTTATAACGTAATAGTATACAACGTTATACTTCACATAGTGATGGAATATATAGTTATACCTTATAACGTAATAGTATAAGAGGTTATACAACATATAGTGATGCAATACATCGTTATACGTTATAACGTAATAGTCTATATATTTATAATTCATATAGTCTGCAATATATCGTTATGCGTTTTAACGTAATAGTATACAACGTTATACTTCATATAGTGATGCAATAATACGTCATACGTCTTATACAGATGCAATATAACGTAGTACGTTATAACGTAATAGTCTATATATTTATAATTCATATAGTGATGCAATACAACGTTATACGTCATATAGAGATGCAATATAACGGTATACGTTATAACGTAACAGTATATGACGTTATACGTCGTATAGTGATGCAATATAACGTTGTATGTGATATAGTGTTGCAATACAACGTTATGCGTTATAACGTAATACTATACAACGTTATACTTCATATAGTGATGCAATAATACGTTATACGTCTTATACAGATGCAATATAACGTAGTACGTTATAACGTAATAGTCTATATATTTATATGTCATATAGTCAGGCGATATAAAGTTATACGTCATATAGTGGTGCAATATATCGTTATGCGTTATAACGTAATAGTATATAACGTTATACGTCACATAGTGATGCAGTATAAAGTTATAGGTTATAACGTAATAGTATATAACGTTGTACGTCACATAGTAATGCATTATGTCGTTATACGTTATAAACGTAATACTCTGTAACGTTATACGTGATTGTAGTGATGCAATATAACGTTATACGTTATAACGTAACAGTATATGACGTTATACGTCGTATAGTGATGCAATATAACGTTGCATGTGATATAGTGATGCCATATAACGTTATGCGTTATAACGTAATAGTAATAAGGTTATACTTCATATAGTGATGCAATATAACGTTATAAGTTATAACGTAATGGTATAAACGTTATACGTCATATAGTGATGCAATATGACGTTATACGTCATATAGAGATGCAATATAACGTTATACGTTATAACTTAATAGTCTATATATTTATACGTCACATAGTGGTGCAATATATCGTTATGCGTTTTAACGTAATTGTATATAACATTATACTCCACATAGTGATGTAATATATACTTATACCTTATAACGTAATAGTATAGAACGTTGAACGTCATATAGTGATGCTGTATAACGTTATGGGTTATAACGTAATAGTATATAACGTCACACGATACATAGTAATGCATTATGTCGTTATACGTTATAACGTAACAGTATATGACGTTATACGTCATATAGTGATGCAATATAATGTTATACGTCATATAGAGATGCAATATAACGTTTTACGTTATAACGTAATAGTCTATATATTTATACGTCATATAGTGTGGCAATATAAAGTTTATACGTCATATAGTGGTGCAATATATCGTTATGCGTTATAACGTAATAGCCTATAAAGTTATACGTCATATAGTGATGGAATATAACGTTATACGTGATATAGTGATGCAATATAACGTTATACGTTATAACGTAACAGTATATGACGTTATACGTCGTATAGTGATGCAGTATAGCGTTATAGGATATAACGTAATAGTCTATATCGTTATACGTCATATAGTGCTGCAATATAGCGTTATACGTTAAAACGGAATAGTATATAACGTTAGACATCATATAGTGATGCAATACATCGTTATACGTTATAACGGAATAGTATATAACGTTATATGTCATATAGTGATGCCATATAAAGTGATACGTCATATAGTGGTGCAATATATCGTTATACGTTACAGCGTAATAGTCTATATCGTTATACGTCATATAGAGATGCAATATAGCGGTATGCGTTATAACGTAATAGTATACAACGTTATACTTCATATAGTGATGCAATAATACGTTATACGTCTTATACAGATGCAATATAACGTTATACGTTATAACGTAATAGTCTATATATTTATATGTCATATAGTGAGGCGATATAAAGTTATACGTCATATAGTGGTGCAATATATCGTTATGCGTTATAACGTAATAGTATATAACGTTATACTTCACATAGTGATGCAGTATAACGTTATAGGTTATAACGTAATAGTATATAACGTTGTACGTCACATAGTAATGCATTATGTCGTTATACGTTATAACGTAATACTCCGTAACGTTATACGTGATATAGTGATGCAATATAACGTTATACGTTATAACGTAACAGTATATGACGTTATACGTCGTATAGTGATGCAATATAACGTTGCATGTGATATAGTGATGCAATATAACGTTATAGGTTATAACGTAATAGCATATAAGGTTATACTTCATATAGTGATGCAATATAACGTTATGCGTTATGACGTAATAGTATATAAGGTTATACTTCATATAGTGATGCAATATTAACGTTATAAGTTATAACGTAATAGTATAAACGTTATGCGTCATACAGTGATGCAATATACGTTATAAGTCAATAGAGATGCAATATAAAGTTATACGTTATAACGTAATAGTCTATATATTATACGTCATATAGTGGTGCAATATATCGTTATGCGTTTTAAACGTAATAGTATATAACGTTATACTCCACATAGTGATGTAATATACTTATACCTTATAACGTAATAGTATAGAACGTTGTACGTCATATAGTGATGCTGTATAACGTTATAGGTTATAACGTAATAGTATATAACGTCACACGATACATAGTAATGCATTATGTCGTTATACGTTATAACGTAATACTCCATAACGTTATACGTGATATAGTGATGCAATATAACGTTATACGTTATAACGTAACAGTATATGACGTTATACGTCGTATAGTGATGCAATATAACGTTGCATGTGATATAGTGATGCAATATAACGTTATACGTTATACCGTTATAGTATATAGCGTTATACGACATATAGTGATGCAATATAAAGTTATACGTCATATAGTGGTCCGATATGTCGTTATGCGTTATAAAGTAATAGTATATAACGTTATACGTCATATAGTGTTGCAATATAACGTTATACGTCATATAGAGATACAATATAATGTTATACGTTTTAACGTAATATTCTATATCGTTATACGTCAAATAGAGATGCAGTATAACGTTATAGGTTATAGCATAATAGTATATAACGTTATACGTCACATAGTAATGCAATATGTCGCTATACGTTATAACGTAATACTCCATAACGTTATACGTGACATAGTGATGCAATATAAACGTTATAAGATATAACGTAATAGTATAAACGTTATACGTCATATAGTGAT
>NW_026109449.1:0-37233 GCF_024516045.1 Bombus affinis | reverse complement strand
GTGGCTCCTCGGGCTGGTGCGAATATTTGAATGTCCGTATGTGCCAACCGTTGGTTTGTGACACACCTTTACGCATCTCTCGCTCGCTACGCTCGCTCGAAAACTATAGCCTAACCTAAAACCAATCCACCTTGCGTTCATTATTCGATCTGATGGCGACATATTACAAATTGGCGAACGTGTCGGATCGGTTGTGAGGTTGGACTAGATTTTTACGAGCGAGCGGAGCGAGTGAGCAACGGTCACAATTTCCAAGCTATACATATACCATATATTGACTTGCATATATTTCGTGTTAGTACCTAATTTTGTCAGCCATTTCGGACATCACATTGCACTGTACTATGTGGAAATAGTACTAATTATGTGAAGCTATTCATAAACTGTAAACATGTGTCGGTAGGCAATAGGATAAAGACTTCCGGCTCCTCGGTCTGGTGCGAATATTTCAATGTCCGTTATGTGCCAAACCGTTGGTTTGTGACACACCTTTACGCGTCTCTCGCTCGCTGCGCTCGCACGAAAGCTATAGCCTAACCTAAAACCAATCCATATTGCGTTCAGTATTTCATATGATGGCGACATATTTCAAATTTGCGAACTTGTCCGATCGGTTGTGAGGTTGGACCAAATTTTTACGAGCGAGCGGAGCGAGCGAGCAACGGTCACAATTTCCAAGCTATACATATACCATATATTGCCTTGCATATATTTCGTGCTAGTACCTAATTCTGTCAGCCATTTCGGACATCACATTGCACTGTACTATGTGGAAATAGTACTATTTATGTGAAACTATTCGTAAACTGTAAACATGTGTCGGTAGACAACAGGATAAAGACTTCCGGCTCCTCGGGCTGGTGCGAATATTTCAATGTCCGTATGTGCCAACCGTTGGTTTGTGACACACCTTTACGCGTCTCTCGCTCGCACGAAAGCTATAGCCTAACCTAAAACCAATCCATCTTCCGTTCGTTATTCGATATGGTGGCGACATATTTCAAATTTGCGAACGTGTCGGATCGGTTGTGAGGGTGGACTAGATTTTTACGAGCGAGCGTAGCGAGCGAGCAACGGTCACAATTTCCAAGCTATACATATACCATATATTGCCTTGCATATACTTCGTGCTAGTACCTAATTGTGTCATCCATTTCGGACATCACATTGCACTGTACTATGTGGAAATAGTACTATTTATGTGAAACTATTCATAAACTGTAAACTTGTGACGGTAGGCAATAGGATAAATACTTCCGGCTCATCGGGCTGGTGCGAATATTTCAATGTCCGTATGTGCCAAACCGTTGGTTTATGACACACCTTTACGCATCTCTCGTTCGCTGCGCTCGCTCGAAAACTATAGCCTAACCTAAAACCAATCCACCTTGCGTTCATTATTCGATATGATGGCGACATATTACAAATTTGCGAACGTGTCGGATCGGTTGTGAGGTTGGACTAGATTTTTACGAGCGAGCGGAGCGAGTGAGCAACGGTCACAATTTCCAAGCTATACATATACCATATATTGCCTTGCATATATTTCGTGCTAGTACCTAATTTTGTCAGCCATTTCGGATATCACATTGCACTGTACTATGTGGAAATAGTACTAATTATGTGAAGCTATTCATAAACTGTAAACATGTGTCGGTAGGCAACAGGATAAATACTTCCGGCTCCTCGGGCTGGTGCGAATATTTCAATGTCCGTATGTGCCAAACCGTTGGTTTGTAACACACCTTTACGCGTCTCTCGCTCGCTGCGCTCGCACGAAAGCTATAGCATAACCTAAAACCAATCCATATTGCGTTCAGTATTTCATATGATGGCGACATATTTCAAATTTGCGAACTTGTCCGATCGGTTGTGAGGTTGGACCAAATTTTTACGAGCGAGCGGAGCGAGCGAGCAACGGTCACAATTTCCAAGCTATACATATACCATATATTGCCTTGCATATATTTCGTGCTAGTACCTAATTTTGTCAGCCATTTCGGACATCACATTGCACTGTACTATGTGGAAATAGTTCTATTTACGTGAAACTATTGGTGAACTGTAAACATTCGTCAGTAGCAATAGGATAAAGACTTCCGGCTCCTCGGGCTGGTGCGAATATTTCAATGTCCGTATGTGCCAAACCGTTGGTTTATGACACACCTTTACGCGTCTCTCGCTCGCTGCGCTCGCTCGAAAACTATAGCCTAACCTAAAACCAATCCATATTGAGTTGAGTATTTCATATGATGGCGACATATTTCAAATTTGCGAACGTGTCCGATCGGTTGTGAGGTTGGACTAGATTTTTACGAGCGAGCGGAGCGAGCGTGCAACGGTCACAATTTCCAAGCTATACATATACCATATATTGCCTTGCATATATTTCGTGCTAGTACCTAATTTTGTCATCCATTTCGGACATCACATTGCACTGTACTATGTGGAAATAGTACTATTTATGTGAAACTATTCATAAACTGTAAACATGTGTCGGTAGGCAATAGGATAAATACTTCCGGCTCATCGGGCTGGTGCGAATATTTCAATGTCCGTATGTGCCAAACCGTTGGTTTATGACACACCTTTACGCATCTCTCGCTCGCTGCGCTCGCTCGAAAACTATAGCCTAACCTAAAACCAATCTACCTTGCGTTCATTATTCGATATGATGGCGACATATTACAAATTGGCGAACGTGTCGGATCGGTTGTGAGGTTGGACTAGATTTTTACGAGCGAGCGGAGCGAGCGAGCAACGGTCACAATTTCCAAGCTATACATATACCATATATTGCCTTGCATATATTTCGTGCTAGTACCTAACTTTGTCAGCCATTTCGGACATCACATTGCACTGTACTATGTGGAAATAGTACTATTTATGTGAAACTATTCATAAACTGTAAACATGTGTCGGTAGGCAACAGGATAAATACTTCCGGCTCCTCGGGCTGGTGCGAATATTTCAATGTCCGTATGTGCCAAACCGTTGGTTTGTAACACACCTTTACGCGTCTCTCGCTCGCTGCGCTCGCTCGAAAACTATAGCCTAACCTAAAACTAATCCATCTTGCGTTCATTATTCGATGTGATGGCGACATATTTCAAATTTGCGATCGTGTCGGATCGGTTGTGAGGTTGGGCTAGATTTTTACGAGCGAGCGGAGTGAGCGAGCAACCGTCACAATTTCCAAGCTATACATATACCATATATTGCCTTGCATATATTTCGTGCTAGTACCTAATTTTGTCAGCCATTTCGGACATCACATTGCACTGTACTATGTGGAAATAGTACTATTTATGTGAAACTATTCGTAAACTGTAAACATGTGTCGGTAGACAACAGGATAAAGACTTCCGGCTCATCGGACTGGTGCGAATATTTCAATGTCCGTATGTGCCAAACCGTTGGTTTATGACACACCTTTACGCGTCTCTCGCTCGCTGCGCTCGCTCGAAAACTATAGCCTAACCTAAAACCAATCCATATTGAGTTGAGTATTTCATATGATGGCGACATATTTCAAATTTGCGAACGTGTCCGATCGGTTGTGAGGTTGGACTAGATTTTATCGAGCGAGCGGAGCGAGCGAGCAACGGTCACAATTTCCAAGCTATACATATACCATATATGGCCTTGCATATATTTCGTGCTAGTACCTAATTTTGTCATCCATTTTGGACATCACATTGCACTGTACTATGTGGAAATAGTACTATTTATGTGAAACTATTCATAAACTGTAAACATGTGTCGGTAGGCAATAGGATAAATACTTCCGGCTCATCGGGCTGGTGCGAATATTTCAATGTCCGTATGTGCCAAACCGTTGGTTTATGACACACCTTTACGCGTCTCTCGCTCGCTGCGCTCGCTCGAAAACTATAGCCTAACCTAAAACCAATCCATATTGAGTTGAGTATTTCATATGATGGCGACATATTTCAAATTTGCGAACGTGTCCGATCGGTTGTGAGGTTGGACTAGATTTTTACGAGCGAGCGGAGCGAGCGAGCAACCGTCACAATTTCCAAGCTATACATATACCATATATTGCCTTGCATATATTTCGTGCTAGTACCTAATTTTGTCATCCATTTCGGACATCACATTGCACTGTACTATGTGGAAATAGTACTATTTATGTGAAACTATTCATAAACTGTAAACATGTGTCGGTAGGCAATAGGATAAATACTTCCGGCTCATCGGGCTGGTGCGAATATTTCAATGTCCGTATGTGCCAAACCGTTGGTTTATGACACACCTTTACGCATCTCTCGCTCGCTGCGCTCGCTCGAAAACTATAACCTAACCTAAAACCAATCCACCTTGCGTTCATTATTCGATATGATGGCGACATATTTCAAATTTGCGAACGTGTCGGATCGGTTGTGAGGTTGGACTAGATTTTTATGAGCGAGCGGAGCGAGCGAGCAACGGTCACAATTTCCAAGCTATACATATACCATATATTGCCTTGCATATATTTCGTGCTAGTACCTAATTTTGTCATCCATTTCGGACATCACATTGCACTGTACTATGTGGAAATAGTACTATTTATGTGAAACTATTCGTAAACTGTAAACATGTGTCGGTAGACAACAGGATAAAGACTTCCGGCTCCTCGGGCTGGTGCGAATATTTCAATGTCCGTATGTGCCAACCGTTGGTTTGTGACACACCTTTACGCATCTCTCGCTCGCTGCGCTCGCTCGAAAACTATAGCCTAACCTAAAACCAATCCACCTTGCGTTCATTATTCGATATGATGGCGACATATTACAAATTGGCGAACGTGTCGGATCGGTTGTGAGGTTGGACTAGATTTTTACGAGCGAGCGGAGCGAGTGAGCAACGGTCACAATTTCCAAGCTATACATATACCATATATTGCCTTGCATATATTTCGTGTTAGTACCTAATTTTGTCAGCCATTTCGGACATCACATTGCACTGTACTATGTGGAAATAGTACTAATTATGTGAAGCTATTCATAAACTGTAAACATGTGTCGGTAGGCAATAGGATAAAGACTTCCGGCTCCTCGGTCTGGTGCGAATATTTCAATGTCCGTTATGTGCCAAACCGTTGGTTTGTGACACACCTTTACGCGTCTCTCGCTCGCTGCGCTCGCACGAAAGCTATAGCCTAACCTAAAACCAATCCATATTGCGTTCAGTATTTCATATGATGGCGACATATTTCAAATTTGCGAACTTGTCCGATCGGTTGTGAGGTTGGACCAAATTTTTACGAGCGAGCGGAGCGAGCGAGCAACGGTCACAATTTCCAAGCTATACATATACCATATATTGCCTTGCATATATTTCGTGCTAGTACCTAATTTTGTCAGCCATTTCGGACATCACATTGCACTGTACTATGTGGAAATAGTACTATTTATGTGAAACTATTCGTAAACTGTAAACATGTGTCGGTAGACAACAGGATAAAGACTTCCGGCTCCTCGGGCTGGTGCGAATATTTCAATGTCCGTATGTGCCAACCGTTGGTTTGTGACACACCTTTACGCGTCTCTCGCTCGCACGAAAGCTATAGCCTAACCTAAAACCAATCCATCTTCCGTTCGTTATTCGATATGGTGGCGACATATTTCAAATTTGCGAACGTGTCGGATCGGTTGTGAGGGTGGACTAGATTTTTACGAGCGAGCGTAGCGAGCGAGCAACGGTCACAATTTCCAAGCTATACATATACCATATATTGCCTTGCATATACTTCGTGCTAGTACCTAATTGTGTCATCCATTTCGGACATCACATTGCACTGTACTATGTGGAAATAGTACTATTTATGTGAAACTATTCATAAACTGTAAACTTGTGACGGTAGGCAATAGGATAAATACTTCCGGCTCATCGGGCTGGTGCGAATATTTCAATGTCCGTATGTGCCAAACCGTTGGTTTATGACACACCTTTACGCATCTCTCGTTCGCTGCGCTCGCTCGAAAACTATAGCCTAACCTAAAACCAATCCACCTTGCGTTCATTATTCGATATGATGGCGACATATTACAAATTTGCGAACGTGTCGGATCGGTTGTGAGGTTGGACTAGATTTTTACGAGCGAGCGGAGCGAGTGAGCAACGGTCACAATTTCCAAGCTATACATATACCATATATTGCCTTGCATATATTTCGTGCTAGTACCTAATTTTGTCAGCCATTTCGGATATCACATTGCACTGTACTATGTGGAAATAGTACTAATTATGTGAAGCTATTCATAAACTGTAAACATGTGTCGGTAGGCAACAGGATAAATACTTCCGGCTCCTCGGGCTGGTGCGAATATTTCAATGTCCGTATGTGCCAAACCGTTGGTTTGTAACACACCTTTACGCGTCTCTCGCTCGCTGCGCTCGCACGAAAGCTATAGCATAACCTAAAACCAATCCATAATGCGTTCAGTATTTCATATGATGGCGACATATTTCAAATTTGCGAACTTGTCCGATCGGTTGTGAGGTTGGACCAAATTTTTACGAGCGAGCGGAGCGAGCGAGCAACGGTCACAATTTCCAAGCTATACATATACCATATATTGCCTTGCATATATTTCGTGCTAGTACCTAATTTTGTCAGCCATTTCGGACATCACATTGCACTGTACTATGTGGAAATAGTTCTATTTACGTGAAACTATTGGTGAACTGTAAACATTCGTCAGTAGCAATAGGATAAAGACTTCCGGCTCCTCGGGCTGGTGCGAATATTTCAATGTCCGTATGTGCCAAACCGTTGGTTTATGACACACCTTTACGCGTCTCTCGCTCGCTGCGCTCGCTCGAAAACTATAGCCTAACCTAAAACCAATCCATATTGAGTTGAGTATTTCATATGATGGCGACATATTTCAAATTTGCGAACGTGTCCGATCGGTTGTGAGGTTGGACTAGATTTTTACGAGCGAGCGGAGCGAGCGTGCAACGGTCACAATTTCCAAGCTATACATATACCATATATTGCCTTGCATATATTTCGTGCTAGTACCTAATTTTGTCATCCATTTCGGACATCACATTGCACTGTACTATGTGGAAATAGTACTATTTATGTGAAACTATTCATAAACTGTAAACATGTGTCGGTAGGCAATAGGATAAATACTTCCGGCTCATCGGGCTGGTGCGAATATTTCAATGTCCGTATGTGCCAAACCGTTGGTTTATGACACACCTTTACGCATCTCTCGCTCGCTGCGCTCGCTCGAAAACTATAGCCTAACCTAAAACCAATCTACCTTGCGTTCATTATTCGATATGATGGCGACATATTACAAATTGGCGAACGTGTCCGATCGGTTGTGAGGTTGGACTAGATTTTTACGAGCGAGCGGAGCGAGCGAGCAACCGTCACAATTTCCAAGCTATACATATACCATATATTGCCTTGCATATATTTCGTGCTAGTACCTAATTTTGTCATCCATTTCGGACATCACATTGCACTGTACTATGTGGAAATAGTACTATTTATGTGAAACTATTCATAAACTGTAAACATGTGTCGGTAGGCAATAGGATAAATACTTCCGGCTCATCGGGCTGGTGCGAATATTTCAATGTCCGTATGTGCCAAACCGTTGGTTTATGGCACACCTTTACGCATCTCTCGCTCGCTGCGCTCGCTCGAAAACTATAACCTAACCTAAAACCAATCCACCTTGCGTTCATTATTCGATATGATGGCGACATATTTCAAATTTGCGAACGTGTCGGATCGGTTGTGAGGTTGGACTAGATTTTTATGAGCGAGCGGAGCGAGCGAGCAACGGTCACAATTTCCAAGCTATACATATACCATATATTGCCTTGCATATATTTCGTGCTAGTACCTAATTTTGTCATCCATTTCGGACATCACATTGCACTGTACTATGTGGAAATAGTACTATTTATGTGAAACTATTCGTAAACTGTAAACATGTGTCGGTAGACAACAGGATAAAGACTTCCGGCTCCTCGGGCTGGTGCGAATATTTCAATGTCCGTATGTGCCAACCGTTGGTTTGTGACACACCTTTACGCATCTCTCGCTCGCTGCGCTCGCTCGAAAACTATAGCCTAACCTAAAACCAATCCACCTTGCGTTCATTATTCGATATGATGGCGACATATTACAAATTGGCGAACGTGTCGGATCGGTTGTGAGGTTGGACTAGATTTTTACGAGCGAGCGGAGCGAGTGAGCAACGGTCACAATTTCCAAGCTATACATATACCATATATTGCCTTGCATATATTTCGTGTTAGTACCTAATTTTGTCAGCCATTTCGGACATCACATTGCACTGTACTATGTGGAAATAGTACTAATTATGTGAAGCTATTCATAAACTGTAAACATGTGTCGGTAGGCAATAGGATAAAGACTTCCGGCTCCTCGGTCTGGTGCGAATATTTCAATGTCCGTTATGTGCCAAACCGTTGGTTTGTGACACACCTTTACGCGTCTCTCGCTCGCTGCGCTCGCACGAAAGCTATAGCCTAACCTAAAACCAATCCATATTGCGTTCAGTATTTCATATGATGGCGACATATTTCAAATTTGCGAACTTGTCCGATCGGTTGTGAGGTTGGACCAAATTTTTACGAGCGAGCGGAGCGAGCGAGCAACGGTCACAATTTCCAAGCTATACATATACCATATATTGCCTTGCATATATTTCGTGCTAGTACCTAATTTTGTCAGCCATTTCGGACATCACATTGCACTGTACTATGTGGAAATAGTACTATTTATGTGAAACTATTCGTAAACTGTAAACATGTGTCGGTAGGCAACAGGATAAATACTTCCGGCTCCTCGGGCTGGTGCGAATATTTCAATGTCCGTATGTGCCAAACCGTTGGTTTGTGACACACCTTTACGCGTCTCTCGCTCGCTGCGCTCGCACGAAAGCTATAGCATAACCTAAAACCAATCCATATTGCGTTCAGTATTTCATATGATGGCGACATATTTCAAATTTGCGAACTTGTCCGATCGGTTGTGAGGTTGGACCAAATTTTTACGAGCGAGCGGAGCGAGCGAGCAACGGTCACAATTTCCAAGCTATACATATACCATATATTGCCTTGCATATATTTCGTGCTAGTACCTAATTTTGTCAGCCATTTCGGACATCACATTGCACTGTACTATGTGGAAATAGTTCTATTTACGTGAAACTATTGGTGAACTGTAAACATTCGTCAGTAGCAATAGGATAAAGACTTCCGGCTCCTCGGGCTGGTGCGAATATTTCAATGTCCGTATGTGCCAAACCGTTGGTTTATGACACACCTTTACGCGTCTCTCGCTCGCTGCGCTCGCTCGAAAACTATAGCCTAACCTAAAACCAATCCATATTGAGTTGAGTATTTCATATGATGGCGACATATTTCAAATTTGCGAACGTGTCCGATCGGTTGTGAGGTTGGACTAGATTTTTACGAGCGAGCGGAGCGAGCGTGCAACGGTCACAATTTCCAAGCTATACATATACCATATATTGCCTTGCATATATTTCGTGCTAGTACCTAATTTTGTCATCCATTTCGGACATCACATTGCACTGTACTATGTGGAAATAGTACTATTTATGTGAAACTATTCATAAACTGTAAACATGTGTCGGTAGGCAATAGGATAAATACTTCCGGCTCATCGGGCTGGTGCGAATATTTCAATGTCCGTATGTGCCAAACCGTTGGTTTATGACACACCTTTACGCATCTCTCGCTCGCTGCGCTCGCTCGAAAACTATAGCCTAACCTAAAACCAATCTACCTTGCGTTCATTATTCGATATGATGGCGACATATTACAAATTGGCGAACGTGTCGGATCGGTTGTGAGGTTGGACTAGATTTTTACGGGCGAGCGGAGCGAGCGAGCAACGGTCACAATTTCCAAGCTATACATATACCATATATTGCCTTGCATATATTTCGTGCTAGTACCTAACTTTGTCAGCCATTTCGGACATCACATTGCACTGTACTATGTGGAAATAGTACTATTTATGTGAAACTATTCATAAACTGTAAACATGTGTCGGTAGGCAACAGGATAAATACTTCCGGCTCCTCGGGCTGGTGCGAATATTTCAATGTCCGTATGTGCCAAACCGTTGGTTTGTAACACACCTTTACGCGTCTCTCGCTCGCTGCGCTCGCTCGAAAACTATAGCCTAACCTAAAACTAATCCATCTTGCGTTCATTATTCGATGTGATGGCGACATATTTCAAATTTGCGATCGTGTCGGATCGGTTGTGAGGTTGGGCTAGATTTTTACGAGCGAGCGGAGTGAGCGAGCAACCGTCACAATTTCCAAGCTATACATATACCATATATTGCCTTGCATATATTTCGTGCTAGTACCTAATTTTGTCAGCCATTTCGGACATCACATTGCACTGTACTATGTGGAAATAGTACTATTTATGTGAAACTATTCGTAAACTGTAAACATGTGTCGGTAGACAACAGGATAAAGACTTCCGGCTCATCGGGCTGGTGCGAATATTTCAATGTCCGTATGTGCCAAACCGTTGGTTTATGACACACCTTTACGCGTCTCTCGCTCGCTGCGCTCGCTCGAAAACTATAGCCTAACCTAAAACCAATCCATATTGAGTTGAGTATTTCATATGATGGCGACATATTTCAAATTTGCGAACGTGTCCGATCGGTTGTGAGGTTGGACTAGATTTTAACGAGCGAGCGGAGCGAGCGAGCAACGGTCACAATTTCCAAGCTATACATATACCATATATGGCCTTGCATATATTTCGTGCTAGTACCTAATTTTGTCATCCATTTCGGACATCACATTGCACTGTACTATGTGGAAATAGTACTATTTATGTGAAACTATTCATAAACTGTAAACATGTGTCGGTAGGCAATAGGATAAATACTTCCGGCTCATCGGGCTGGTGCGAATATTTCAATGTCCGTATGTGCCAAACCGTTGGTTTATGACACACCTTTACGCGTCTCTCGCTCGCTGCGCTCGCTCGAAAACTATAGCCTAACCTAAAACCAATCCATATTGAGTTGAGTATTTCATATGATGGCGACATATTTCAAATTTGCGAACGTGTCCGATCGGTTGTGAGGTTGGACTAGATTTTTACGAGCGAGCGGAGCGAGCGAGCAACGGTCACAATTTCCAAGCTATACATATACCATATATTGCCTTGCATATATTTCGTGCTAGTACCTAATTTTGTCATCCATTTCGGACATCACATTGCACTGTACTATGTGGAAATAGTACTATTTATGTGAAACTATTCATAAACTGTAAACATGTGTCGGTAGGCAATAGGATAAATACTTCCGGCTCATCGGGCTGGTGCGAATATTTCAATGTCCGTATGTGCCAAACCGTTGGTTTATGACACACCTTTACGCATCTCTCGCTCGCTGCGCTCGCTCGAAAACTATAACCTAACCTAAAACCAATCCACCTTGCGTTCATTATTCGATATGATGGCGACATATTTCAAATTTGCGAACGTGTCGGATCGGTTGTGAGGTTGGACTAGATTTTTACGAGCGAGCGGAGCGAGTGAGCAACGGTCACAATTTCCAAGCTATACATATACCATATATTGCCTTGCATATATTTCGTGCTAGTACCTAATTTTGTCAGCCATTTCGGATATCACATTGCACTGTACTATGTGGAAATAGTACTAATTATGTGAAGCTATTCATAAACTGTAAACATGTGTCGGTAGGCAACAGGATAAATACTTCCGGCTCCTCGGGCTGGTGCGAATATTTCAATGTCCGTATGTGCCAAACCGTTGGTTTGTAACACACCTTTACGCGTCTCTCGCTCGCTGCGCTCGCACGAAAGCTATAGCATAACCTAAAACCAATCCATATTGCGTTCAGTATTTCATATGATGGCGACATATTTCAAATTTGCGAACTTGTCCGATCGGTTGTGAGGTTGGACCAAATTTTTACGAGCGAGCGGAGCGAGCGAGCAACGGTCACAATTTCCAAGCTATACATATACCATATATTGCCTTGCATATATTTCGTGCTAGTACCTAATTTTGTCAGCCATTTCGGACATCACATTGCACTGTACTATGTGGAAATAGTTCTATTTACGTGAAACTATTGGTGAACTGTAAACATTCGTCAGTAGCAATAGGATAAAGACTTCCGGCTCCTCGGGCTGGTGCGAATATTTCAATGTCCGTATGTGCCAAACCGTTGGTTTATGACACACCTTTACGCATCTCTCGCTCGCTGCGCTCGCTCGAAAACTATAGCCTAACCTAAAACCAATCTACCTTGCGTTCATTATTCGATATGATGGCGACATATTACAAATTGGCGAACGTGTCGGATCGGTTGTGAGGTTGGACTAGATTTTTACGAGCGAGCGGAGCGAGCGAGCAACGGTCACAATTTCCAAGCTATACATATACCATATATTGCCTTGCATATATTTCGTGCTAGTACCTAACTTTGTCAGCCATTTCGGACATCACATTGCACTGTACTATGTGGAAATAGTACTATTTATGTGAAACTATTCATAAACTGTAAACATGTGTCGGTAGGCAACAGGATAAATACTTCCGGCTCCTCGGGCTGGTGCGAATATTTCAATGTCCGTATGTGCCAAACCGTTGGTTTGTAACACACCTTTACGCGTCTCTCGCTCGCTGCGCTCGCTCGAAAACTATAGCCTAACCTAAAACTAATCCATCTTGCGTTCATTATTCGATGTGATGGCGACATATTTCAAATTTGCGATCGTGTCGGATCGGTTGTGAGGTTGGGCTAGATTTTTACGAGCGAGCGGAGTGAGCGAGCAACCGTCACAATTTCCAAGCTATACATATACCATATATTGCCTTGCATATATTTCGTGCTAGTACCTAATTTTGTCAGCCATTTCGGACATCACATTGCACTGTACTATGTGGAAATAGTACTATTTATGTGAAACTATTCGTAAACTGTAAACATGTGTCGGTAGACAACAGGATAAAGACTTCCGGCTCATCGGGCTGGTGCGAATATTTCAATGTCCGTATGTGCCAAACCGTTGGTTTATGACACACCTTTACGCGTCTCTCGCTCGCTGCGCTCGCTCGAAAACTATAGCCTAACCTAAAACCAATCCATATTGAGTTGAGTATTTCATATGATGGCGACATATTTCAAATTAGCGAACGTGTCCGATCGGTTGTGAGGTTGGACTAGATTTTAACGAGCGAGCGGAGCGAGCGAGCAACGGTCACAATTTCCAAGCTATACATATACCATATATGGCCTTGCATATATTTCGTGCTAGTACCTAATTTTGTCATCCATTTCGGACATCACATTGCACTGTACTATGTGGAAATAGTACTATTTATGTGAAACTATTCATAAACTGTAAACATGTGTCGGTAGGCAATAGGATAAATACTTCCGGCTCATCGGGCTGGTGCGAATATTTCAATGTACGTATGTGCCAAACCGTTGGTTTATGACACACCTTTACGCGTCTCTCGCTCGCTGCGCTCGCTCGAAAACTATAGCCTAACCTAAAACCAATCCATATTGAGTTGAGTATTTCATATGATGGCGACATATTTCAAATTTGCGAACGTGTCCGATCGGTTGTGAGGTTGGACTAGATTTTTACGAGCGAGCGGAGCGAGAGAGCAACCGTCACAATTTCCAAGCTATACATATACCATATATTGCCTTGCATATATTTCGTGCTAGTACCTAATTTTGTCATCCATTTCGGACATCACATTGCACTGTACTATGTGGAAATAGTACTATTTATGTGAAACTATTCTTAAACTGTAAACATGTGTCGGTAGGCAATAGGATAAATACTTCCGGCTCATCGGGCTGGTGCGAATATTTCAATGTCCGTATGTGCCAAACCGTTGGTTTATGACACACCTTTACGCATCTCTCGCTCGCTGCGCTCGCTCGAAAACTATAACCTAACCTAAAACCAATCCACCTTGCGTTCATTATTCGATATGATGGCGACATATTTCAAATTTGCGAACGTGTCGGATCGGTTGTGAGGTTGGACTAGATTTTTATGAGCGAGCGGAGCGAGCGAGCAACGGTCACAATTTCCAAGCTATACATATACCATATATTGCCTTGCATATATTTCGTGCTAGTACCTAATTTTGTCATCCATTTCGGACATCACATTGCACTGTACTATGTGGAAATAGTACTATTTATGTGAAACTATTCGTAAACTGTAAACATGTGTCGGTAGACAACAGGATAAAGACTTCCGGCTCCTCGGGCTGGTGCGAATATTTCAATGTCCGTATGTGCCAACCGTTGGTTTGTGACACACCTTTACGCATCTCTCGCTCGCTGCGCTCGCTCGAAAACTATAGCCTAACCTAAAACCAATCCACCTTGCGTTCATTATTCGATATGATGGCGACATATTACAAATTGGCGAACGTGTCGGATCGGTTGTGAGGTTGGACTAGATTTTTACGAGCGAGCGGAGCGAGTGAGCAACGGTCACAATTTCCAAGCTATACATATACCATATATTGCCTTGCATATATTTCGTGTTAGTACCTAATTTTGTCAGCCATTTCGGACATCACATTGCACTGTACTATGTGGAAATAGTACTAATTATGTGAAGCTATTCATAAACTGTAAACATGTGTCGGTAGGCAATAGGATAAAGACTTCCGGCTCCTCGGTCTGGTGCGAATATTTCAATGTCCGTTATGTGCCAAACCGTTGGTTTGTGACACACCTTTACGCGTCTCTCGCTCGCTGCGCTCGCACGAAAGCTATAGCCTAACCTAAAACCAATCCATATTGCGTTCAGTATTTCATATGATGGCGACATATTTCAAATTTGCGAACTTGTCCGATCGGTTGTGAGGTTGGACCAAATTTTTACGAGCGAGCGGAGCGAGCGAGCAACGGTCACAATTTCCAAGCTATACATATACCATATATTGCCTTGCATATATTTCGTGCTAGTACCTAATTTTGTCAGCCATTTCGGACATCACATTGCACTGTACTATGTGGAAATAGTACTATTTATGTGAAACTATTCGTAAACTGTAAACATGTGTCGGTAGACAACAGGATAAAGACTTCCGGCTCCTCGGGCTGGTGCGAATATTTCAATGTCCGTATGTGCCAACCGTTGGTTTGTGACACACCTTTACGCGTCTCTCGCTCGCACGAAAGCTATAGCCTAACCTAAAACCAATCCATCTTCCGTTCGTTATTCGATATGGTGGCGACATATTTCAAATTTGCGAACGTGTCGGATCGGTTGTGAGGGTGGACTAGATTTTTACGAGCGAGCGTAGCGAGCGAGCAACGGTCACAATTTCCAAGCTATACATATACCATATATTGCCTTGCATATACTTCGTGCTAGTACCTAATTGTGTCATCCATTTCGGACATCACATTGCACTGTACTATGTGGAAATAGTACTATTTATGTGAAACTATTCATAAACTGTAAACTTGTGACGGTAGGCAATAGGATAAATACTTCCGGCTCATCGGGCTGGTGCGAATATTTCAATGTCCGTATGTGCCAAACCGTTGGTTTATGACACACCTTTACGCATCTCTCGTTCGCTGCGCTCGCTCGAAAACTATAGCCTAACCTAAAACCAATCCACCTTGCGTTCATTATTCGATATGATGGCGACATATTACAAATTTGCGAACGTGTCGGATCGGTTGTGAGGTTGGACCAAATTTTTACGAGCGAGCGGAGCGAGCGAGCAACGGTCACAATTTCCAAGCTATACATATACCATATATTGCCTTGCATATATTTCGTGCTAGTACCTAATTTTTTCAGCCATTTCGGACATCACATTGCACTGTACTATGTGGAAATAGTTCTATTTACGTGAAACTATTGGTGAACTGTAAACATTCGTCAGTAGCAATAGGATAAAGACTTCCGGCTCCTCGGGCTGGTGCGAATATTTCAATGTCCGTATGTGCCAAACCGTTGGTTTATGACACACCTTTACGCGTCTCTCGCTCGCTGCGCTCGCTCGAAAACTATAGCCTAACCTAAAACCAATCCATATTGAGTTGAGTATTTCATATGATGGCGACATATTTCAAATTTGCGAACGTGTCCGATCGGTTGTGAGGTTGGACTAGATTTTTACGAGCGAGCGGAGCGAGCGTGCAACGGTCACAATTTCCAAGCTATACATATACCATATATTGCCTTGCATATATTTCGTGCTAGTACCTAATTTTGTCATCCATTTCGGAAATCACATTGCACTGTACTATTTGGAAATAGTACTATTTATGTGAAACTATTCATAAACTGTAAACATGTGTCGGTAGGCAATAGGATAAATACTTCCGGCTCATCGGGCTGGTGCGAATATTTCAATGTCCGTATGTGCCAAACCGTTGGTTTATGACACACCTTTACGCATCTCTCGCTCGCTGCGCTCGCTCGAAAACTATAGCCTAACCTAAAACCAATCTACCTTGCGTTCATTATTCGATATGATGGCGACATATTACAAATTGGCGAACGTGTCGGATCGGTTGTGAGGTTGGACTAGATTTTTACGAGCGAGCGGAGCGAGCGAGCAACGGTCACAATTTCCAAGCTATACATATACCATATATTGCCTTGCATATATTTCGTGCTAGTACCTAACTTTGTCAGCCATTTCGGACATCACATTGCACTGTACTATGTGGAAATAGTACTATTTATGTGAAACTATTCATAAACTGCAAACATGTGTCGGTAGGCAACAGGATAAATACTTCCGGCTCCTCGGGCTGGTGCGAATATTTCAATGTCCGTATGTGCCAAACCGTTGGTTTGTAACACACCTTTACGCGTCTCTCGCTCGCTGCGCTCGCTCGAAAACTATAGCCTAACCTAAAACTAATCCATCTTGCGTTCATTATTCGATGTGATGGCGACATATTTCAAATTTGCGATCGTGTCGGATCGGTTGTGAGGTTGGGCTAGATTTTTACGAGCGAGCGGAGTGAGCGAGCAACCGTCACAATTTCCAAGCTATACATATACCATATATTGCCTTGCATATATTTCGTGCTAGTACCTAATTTTGTCAGCCATTTCGGACATCACATTGCACTGTACTATGAGGAAACGGTACTAATTTTGTGAAGCTACTCATAAACTGTAAACATGTGTCGGTAGGCAATAGGATAAAGACTTCCGGCTCCTCGGGCTGGTGCGAATATTTCAATGTCCGTATGTGCCAAACCGTTGGTTTGTGACACACCTTTACGCGTCTCTCGCTCGCTGCGCTCGCACGAAAGCTATAGCCTAACCTAAAACCAATCCATCTTCCGTTCATTATTCGATATGCTGGTGACATATTTCAAATTTGCGAACGTGTCGGATCGGTTGTGAGGATGGACTAGATTTTTACGAGCGAGCGGAGCGAGCGAGCAACGGTCACAAATTCCAAGCTATACATATACCATATATTGCCTTGCATATATTTCGTGCTAGTACCTAATTTTGTCAGCCATTTCGGACATCACACTGCACTGTACTATGAGGAAACGGTACTAATTTTGTGAAACCATTGGTCAACCGTAAACAGTTGTCAGAAGGCAATAGGATAAAGACTTCCGGCTCCTCGGGCTGGTGTGAATATTTCAATGTCCGTATGTGCCAAACCGTTGGTTTGTGACACACCTTTACGCGTCCCTCGCTCGCTGCGCTCGCACGAAAACTATAGCCTAACCTAAAACCAATCCACCTTGCGTTCATTATTCGATATGATGGCGACATATTACAAATTTGCGAACGTGTCGGATCGGTTGTGAGGTTGGACTAGATTTTTACGAGCGAGCGGAGCGAGCGAGCAACCGTCACAATTTCCAAGCTATACATATACCATATATTGCCTTGCATATATTTCGTGCTAGTACCTAATTTTGTCAACCATTTCGGACATCACATTGTACTGTACTATGTGGAAATAGTACTATTTATGTGAAACTGTTGGTAAACTGTAAACATTCGTCAGTAGCAATAGGATAAAGACTTCCGGCTCCTCGGGCTGGTGCGAATATTTCAATGTCCGTATGTGCCAAACCGTTGGTTTATGACACACCTTTACGCGTCTCTCGCTCGCTGCGCTCGCTCGAAAACTATAGCCTAACCTAAAACCAATCCATATTGCGTTGAGTATTTCATATGATGGCGACATATTTCAAATTTGCGAACGTGTTGGATCGGTTGTGAGGTTGGACTAGATTTTTACGAGCGAGCGGAGCGAGCGAGCAACCGTCACAATTTCCAAGCTATACATATACCATATATTGCCTTGCATATATTTCGTGCTAGTACCTAATTTTGTCATCCATTTCGGACATCACATTGCACTGTACTATGTGGAAAAGGTACTAAGTATGTGAAACTGTTGGTAAACCGTAAACATTTGTCAGAAGGCAATAGGATAATGACTTTCGGCTCCTCGGGCTGGTGCGAATATTTCAATGTCCGTATGTGCCAAACCGTTGGTTTGTGACACACCTTTACGCGTCACTCGCTCGCTGCGCTCGCACGAAAGCTATAGCCTAACCTAAAACCAATCCATCTTCCGTTCATTATTCGATATGCTGGCGACATATTTCAAATTTGCGAACGTGTCGGATCGGTTGTGAGGGTGGACTAGATTTTTACGAGCGAGCGGAGCGAGCGAGCAACCGTCACAAATTCCAAGCTATACATATACCATATATTGCCTTGCATATATTTCGTGCTAGTACCTAATTTTGTCAGCCATTTCGGACATCACATTGCACTGTACTATGAGGAAACGGTACTAATTTTGTGAAGCAACTCATAAACTGTAAACATGTGTCGGTAGGCAATAGGATAAAGACTTCCGGCTCCTCGGGCTGGTGCGAATATTTCAATGTCCGTATGTGCCAAACCGTTGGTTTGTGACACACCTTTACGCGTCTCTCGCTCGCTGCGCTCGCACGAAAGCTATAGACTAACCTAAAACCAATCCATATTGCGTTCAGTATTTCATATGATGGCGACATATTTCAAATTTGCGAACGTGTCGGATCGGTTGTGAGGTTGGACTAGATTTTTACGAGCGAGCGGAGCGAGCGAGCAACGGTCACAATTTCCAAGCTATACATATACCATATATTGCCTTGCATATATTTCGTGCTAGTACCTAATTTTGTCATCCATTTCGGACATCACATTGCACTGTACTATGTGGAAAAGGTACTAATTATGTGAAACTGTTGGTAAACCGTAAACATTTGTCAGAAGGCAATAGGATAATGACTTTCGGCTCCTCGGGCTGGTGCGAATATTTCAATGTCCGTATGTGCCAAACCGTTGGTTTGTGACACACCTTTACGCGTCACTCGCTCGCTGCGCTCGCACGAAAGCTATAGCCTAACCTAAAACCAATCCATATTGCGTTCAGTATTTCATATGATGGCGACATATTTCAAATTTGCGAACTTGTCCGATCGGTTGTGAGGTTGGACTAGATTTTTACGAGCGAGCGGAGCGAGCGAGCAACGGTCACAATTTCCAAGCTATACATATACCATATATTGCCTTGCATATATTTCGTGCTAGTACCTAATTTTATCATCCATTTCGGACATCACATTGCACTGTACTATGTGGAAAAGGTACTAATTATGTGAAACTGTTGGTAAACCGTAAACATTTGTCAGAAGGCAATAGGATAATGACTTTCGGCTCCTCGGGCTGGTGCGAATATTTCAATGTCCGTATGTGCCAAACCGTTGGTTTGTGACACACCTTTACGCGTCACTCGCTCGCTGCGCTCGCACGAAAGCTATAGCCTAACCTAAAACCAATCCATATTGCGTTCAGTATTTCATATGATGGCGACATATTTCAAATTTGCGAACTTGTCCGATCGGTTGTGAGGTTGGACCAAATTTTTACGAGCGAGCAACGGTCACAATTTCCAAGCTATACATATACCATATATTGCCTTGCATATATTTCGTGCTAGTACCTAATTTTGTCATCCATTTCGGACATCACATTGCACTGTACTATGTGGAAATGGTACTATTTATGTGAAACTATTCATTTACTGTAAACATGTGTCGGTAGGCAATAGGATAAATACTTCCGGCTCATCGGGCTGGTGCGAATATTTCAATGTCGGTATGTGCCAAACCGTTGGTTTATAACACACCTTTACGCGTCTCTCGCTCGCTGCGCTCGCTCGAAAACTATAGCCTAACCTAAAACTAATCCATCTTGCGTTCATTATTCGATATGATGGCGACATATTTCAAATTTGCGAACGTGTCGGATCGGTTGTGAGGTTGGGCTAGATTTTTACGAGCGAGCGGAGCGAGCGAGCAACCGTCACAATTTCCAAGCTATACATATACCATATATTGCCTTGCATATATTTCGTGCTAGTACCTAACTTTGTCAGCCATTTCGGACATAACATTGCACTGTACTATGTGGAAATAGTACTATTTATGTGAAACTATTCATAAACTGTAAACATGTGTCGGTAGGCAACAGGATAAATACTTCCGGCTCCTCGGGCTGGTGCGAATATTTCAATGTCCGTATGTGCCAAACCGTAGGTTTGTGACACACCTTTACGCGTCTCTCGCTCGCTGCACTCGCACGAAAGCAATAGCCTAACCTAAAACCAATCCATATTGCGTTCAGTATTTCATATGATGGCGACATATTTCAAATTTGCGAACGTGTTGGATCGGTTGTGAGGTTGGACTAGATTTTTACGAGCGAGCGGAGCGAGCGAGCAACCGTCACAATTTCCAAGCTATACATATACCATATATTGCCTTGCATATATTTCGTCCTAGTACCTAATATTGTCATCCATTTCGGACATCACATTGCACTGTACTATGTGGAAAAGGTACTAATTATGTGAAACTGTTGGTAAACCGTAAACATTTGTCAGAAGGCAATAGGATAATGACTTTCGGCTCCTCGGGCTGGTGCGAATATTTCAATGTCCGTATGTGCCAAACCGTTGGTTTGTAACACACCTTTACGCGTCTCTCGCTCGCTGCGCTCGCACGAAAGCTATAGCCTAACCTAAAACCAATCCATATTGCGTTCAGTATTTCATATGATGGCGACATATTTCAAATTTGCGAACTTGTCCGATCGGTTGTGAGGTTGGACCAAATTTTTACGAGCGAGCGGAGCGAGCGAGCAACGGTCACAATTTCCAAGCTATACATATACCATATATTGCCTTGCATATATTTCGTGCTAGTACCTAATTTTGTCAGCCATTTCGGACATCACATTGCACTGTACTATGAGGAAACGATACTAATTTTGTGAAGCAACTCATAAACTGTAAACATGTGTCGGTAGGCAACAGGATAAATACTTCCGGCTCCTCGGGCTGGTGCGAATATTTCAATGTCCGTATGTGCCAAACCGTTGGTTTGTGACACACCTTTACGCGTCTCTCGCTCGCTGCACTCGCACGAAAGCAATAGCCTAACCTAAAACCAATCCATATTGCGTTCAGTATTTCATATGATGGCGACATATTTCAAATTTGCGAACGTGTTGGATCGGTTGTGAGGTTGGACTAGATTTTTACGAGCGAGCGGAGCGAGCGAGCAACCGTCACAATTTCCAAGCTATACATATACCATATATTGCCTTGCATATATTTCGTCCTAGTACCTAATTTTGTCATCCATTTCGGACATCACATTGCACTGTACTATGTGGAAAAGGTACTAATTATGTGAAACTGTTGGTAAACCGTAAACATTTGTCAGAAGGCAATAGGATAATGACTTTCGGCTCCTCGGGCTGGTGCGAATATTTCAATGTCCGTATGTGCCAAACCGTTGGTTTGTGACACACCTTTACGCGTCACTCGCTCGCTGCGCTCGCACGAAAGCTATAGCCTAACCTAAAACCAATCCATCTTCCGTTCATTATTCGATATGCTGGCGACATATTTCAAATTTGCGAACGTGTCGGATCGGTTGTGAGGGTGGACTAGATTTTTACGAGCGAGCGGAGCGAGCGAGCAACCGTCACAAATTCCAAGCTATACATATACCATATATTGCCTTGCACATATTTCGTGCTAGTACCTAATTTTGTCAGCCATTTCGGACATCACATTGCACTGTACTATGAGGAAACGGTACTAATTTTGTGAAGCAACTCATAAACTGTAAACATGTGTCGGTAGGCAATAGGATAAAGACTTCCGGCTCCTCGGGCTGGTGCGAATATTTCAATGTCCGTATGTGCCAAACCGTTGGTTTGTGACACACCTTTACGCGTCTCTCGCTCGCTGCGCTCGCACGAAAGCTATAGACTAACCTAAAACCAATCCATATTGCGTTCAGTATTTCATATGATGGCGACATATTTCAAATTTGCGAACGTGTCGGATCGGTTGTGAGGTTGGACTAGATTTTTACGAGCGAGCGGAGCGAGCGAGCAACGGTCACAATTTCCAAGCTATACATATACCATATATTGCCTTGCATATATTTCGTGCTAGTACCTAATTTTGTCATCCATTTCGGACATCACATTGCACTGTACTATGTGGAAAAGGTACTAATTATGTGAAACTGTTGGTAAACCGTAAACATTTGTCTGAAGGCAATAGGATAATGACTTTCGGCTCCTCGGGCTGGTGCGAATATTTCAATGTCCGTATGTGCCAAACCGTTGGTTTGTGACACACCTTTACGCGTCACTCGCTCGCTGCGCTCGCACGAAAGCTATAGCCTAACCTAAAACCAATCCATCTTCCGTTCATTATTCGATATGCTGGCGACATATTTCAAATTTGCGAACGTGTCGGATCGGTTGTGAGGGTGGACTAGATTTTTACGAGCGAGCGGAGCGAGCGAGCAACCGTCACAAACTCCAAGCTATACATATACCATATATTGCCTTGCATATATTTCGTGCTAGTACCTAATTTTGTCAGCCATTTCGGACATCACATTGCACTGTACTATGAGGAAACGGTACTAATTTTGTGAAACTATTGGTAAACCGTAAACAGTTGTCAGAAGGCAATAGGATAAAGACTTCCGGCTCCTCGGGCTGGTGCGAATATTTCAATGTCCGTATGTGCTAAACCGTTGGTTTATGACACACCTTTACGCATCTCTCGCTCGCTGCGCTCGCTCGAAAACTATAGCCTAACCTAAAACCAATCCACCTTGCGTTCATTATTCGATATGATGGCGACATATTACAAATTTGCGAACGTGTCGGATCGGTTGTGAGGTTGGACTAGATTTTTACGAGCGAGCGGAGCGAGTGAGCAACGGTCACAATTTCCAAGCTATACATATACCATATATTGCCTTGCATATATTTCGTGCTAGTACCTAATTTTGTCAGCCATTTCGGACATCACATTGCACTGTACTATGTGGAAATAGTACTAATTATGTGAAGCTATTCATAAACTGTAAACATGTGTCGGTAGGCAACAGGATAAATACATCCGGCTCCTCGGGTTGGTGCGAATATTTCAATGTCCGTATGTGCCAAACCGTTGGTTTGTGACACACCTTTACGCGTCTCTCGCTCGCTGCGCTCGCACGAAAGCAATAGCCTAACCTAAAACCAATCCATATTGCGTTCAGTATTTTATATGATGGCGACATATTTCAAATTTGCGAACGTGTTGGATCGGTTGTGAGGTTGGACTAGATTTTTACGAGCGAGCGGAGCGAGCGAGCAACCGTGACAATTTCCAAGCTATACATATACCATATATTGCCTTGCATATATTTCGTCCTAGTACCTAATTTTGTCATCCATTTCGGACATCACATTGCACTGTACTATGTGGAAAAGGTACTAATTATGTGAAACTGTTGGTAAACCGTAAACATTTGTCAGAAGGCAATAGGATGACTTTCGGCTCCTCGGGCTGGTGCGAATATTTCAATGTCCGTATGTGCCAAACCGTTGGTTTGTGACACACCTTTACGCGTCTCTCGCTCGCTGCGCTCGCACGAAAGCTATAGACTAACCTAAAACCAATCCATATTGCGTTCAGTATTTCATATGATGGCGACATATTTCAAATTTGCGAACGTGTCGGATCGGTTGTGAGGTTGGACTAGATTTTTACGAGCGAGCGGAGCGAGCGAGCAACGGTCACAATTTCCAAGCTATACATATACCATATATTGCCTTGCATATATTTCGTGCTAGTACCTAACTTTGTCAGCCATTTCGGACATCACATTGCACTGTACTATGTGGAAATAGTACTATTTATGTGAAACTATTCATAAACTGTAAACATGTGTCGGTAGGCAACAGGATAAATACTTCCGGCTCATCGGGCTGGTGCGAATATTTCAATATCGGTATGTGCCAAACCGTTGGTTTATAACACAAATTTACGCGTCTCTCGCTCGCTGCGCTCGCTCGAAAACTATAGCCTAACCTAAAACTAATCCATCTTGCGTTCATTATTCGATGTGATGGCGACATATTTCAAATTTGCGATCGTGTCGGATCGGTTGTGATGTTGGGCTACATTTTTACGAGCGAGCGGAGTGAGCGAGCAACCGTCACAATTTCCAAGCTATACATATACCATATATTGCCTTGCATATATTTCGTGCTAGTACCTAATTTTGTCAGCCATTTCGGACATCACATTGCACTGTACTATGAGGAAACGGTACTAATTTTGTGAAGCTACTCATAAACTGTAAACATGTGTCGGTAGGCAATAGGATAAAGACTTCCGGCTCCTCGGGCTGGTGCGAATATTTCAATGTCCGTATGTGCCAAACCGTTGGTTTGTGACACACCTTTACGCGTCTCTCGCTCGCTGCGCTCGCACGAAAACTATAGCCTAACCTAAAACCAATCCACCTTGCGTTCATTATTCGATATGATGGCGACATATTACAAATTTGCGAACGTGTCGGATCGGTTGTGAGGTTGGACTAGATTTTTACGAGCGAGCGGAGCGAGCGAGCAACGGTCACAATTTCCAAGCTATACATATACCATATATTGCCTTGCATATATTTCGTGCTAGTACCTAATTTTGTCAACCATTTCGGACATCACATTGTACTGTACTATGTGGAAATAGTACTATTTATGTGAAACTATTGGTAAACTGTAAACATTCATCAGTAGCAATAGGATAAAGACTTCCGGCTCCTCGGGCTGGTGCGAATATTTCAATGTCCGTATGTGCCAAACCGTTGGTTTATGACACACCTTTACGCGTCTCTCGCTCGCTGCGCTCGCTCGAAAACTATAGCCTAACCTAAAACCAATCCATATTGCGTTGAGTATTTCATATGATGGCGACATATTTCAAATTTGCGAACGTGTTGGATCGGTTGTGAGGTTGGACTAGATTTTTACGAGCGAGCGGAGCGAGCGAGCAACCGTCACAATTTCCAAGCTATACATATACCATATATTGCCTTGCATATATTTCGTGCTAGTACCTAATTTTGTCATCCATTTCGGACATCACATTGCACTGTACTATGAGGAAACGGTACTAATTTTGTGAAACTATTGGTAAACCGTAAACAGTTGTCAGAAGGCAATAGGATAAAGACTTCCGGCTCCTCGGGCTGGTGCGAATATTTCAATGTCCGTATGTGCTAAACCGTTGGTTTATGACACACCTTTACGCATCTCTCGCTCGCTGCGCTCGCTCGAAAACTATAGCCTAACCTAAAACCAATCCACCTTGCGTTCATTATTCGATATGATGGCGACATATTACAAATTTGCGAACGTGTCGGATCGGTTGTGAGGTTGGACTAGATTTTTACGAGCGAGCGGAGCGAGTGAGCAACGGTCACAATTTCCAAGCTATACATATACCATATATTGCCTTGCATATATTTCGTCCTAGTACCTAATTTTGTCATCCATTTCGGACATCACATTGCACTGTACTATGTGGAAAAGGTACTAATTATGTGAAACTGTTGGTAAACCGTAAACATTTGTCAGAAGGCAATAGGATAATGACTTTCGGCTCCTCGGGCTGGTGCGAATATTTCAATGTCCGTATGTGCCAAACCGTTGGTTTGTAACACACCTTTACGCGTCTCTCGCTCGCTGCGCTCGCACGAAAGCTATAGCCTAACCTAAAACCAATCCATATTGCGTTCAGTATTTCATATGATGGCGACATATTTCAAATTTGCGAACTTGTCCGATCGGTTGTGAGGTTGGACCAAATTTTTACGAGCGAGCGGAGCGAGCGAGCAACGGTCACAATTTCCAAGCTATACATATACCATATATTGCCTTGCATATATTTCGTGCTAGTACCTAATTTTGTACGCCATTTCGGACATCACATTGCACTGTACTATGAGGAAACGGTACTAATTTTGTGAAGCAACTCATAAACTGTAAACATGTGTCGGTAGGCAACAGGATAAATACTTCCGGCTCCTCGGGCTGGTGCGAATATTTCAATGTCCGTATGTGCCAAACCGTTGGTTTGTGACACACCTTTACGCGTCTCTCGCTCGCTGCACTCGCACGAAAGCAATAGCCTAACCTAAAACCAATCCATATTGCGTTCAGTATTTCATATGATGGCGACATATTTCAAATTTGCGAACGTGTTGGATCGGTTGTGAGGTTGGACTAGATTTTTACGAGCGAGCGGAGCGAGCGAGCAACCGTCACAATTTCCAAGCTATACATATACCATATATTGCCTTGCATATATTTCGTCCTAGTACCTAATTTTGTCATCCATTTCGGACATCACATTGCACTGTACTATGTGGAAAAGGTACTAATTATGTGAAACTGTTGGTAAACCGTAAACATTTGTCAGAAGGCAATAGGATAATGACTTTCGGCTCCTCGGGCTGGTGCGAATATTTCAATGTCCGTATGTGCCAAACCGTTCGTTTGTGACACACCTTTACGCGTCACTCGCTCGCTGCGCTCGCACGAAAGCTATAGCCTAACCTAAAACCAATCCATCTTCCGTTCATTATTCGATATGCTGGCGACATATTTCAAATTTGCGAACGTGTCGGATCGGTTGTGAGGGTGGACTAGATTTTTACGAGCGAGCGGAGCGAGCGAGCAACCGTCACAAATTCCAAGCTATACATATACCATATATTGCCTTGCACATATTTCGTGCTAGTACCTAATTTTGTCAGCCATTTCGGACATCACATTGCACTGTACTATGAGGAAACGGTACTAATTTTGTGAAGCAACTCATAAACTGTAAACATGTGTCGGTAGGCAATAGGATAAAGACTTCCGGCTCCTCGGGCTGGTGCGAATATTTCAATGTCCGTATGTGCCAAACCGTTGGTTTGTGACACACCTTTACGCGTCTCTCGCTCGCTGCGCTCGCACGAAAGCTATAGACTAACCTAAAACCAATCCATATTGCGTTCAGTATTTCATATGATGGCGACATATTTCAAATTTGCGAACGTGTCGGATCGGTTGTGAGGTTGGACTAGATTTTTACGAGCGAGCGGAGCGAGCGAGCAACGGTCACAATTTCCAAGCTATACATATACCATATATTGCCTTGCATATATTTCGTGCTAGTACCTAATTTTGTCATCCATTTCGGACATCACATTGCACTGTACTATGTGGAAAAGGTACTAATTATGTGAAACTGTTGGTAAACCGTAAACATTTGTCAGAAGGCAATAGGATAATGACTTTCGGCTCCTCGGGCTGGTGCGAATATTTCAATGTCCGTATGTGCCAAACCGTTGGTTTGTGACACACCTTTACGCGTCACTCGCTCGCTGCGCTCGCACGAAAGCTATAGCCTAACCTAAAACCAATCCATCTTCCGTTCATTATTCGATATGCTGGCGACATATTTCAAATTTGCGAACGTGTCGGATCGGTTGTGAGGGTGGACTAGATTTTTACGAGCGAGCGGAGCGAGCGAGCAACCGTCACAAACTCCAAGCTATACATATACCATATATTGCCTTGCATATATTTCGTGCTTGTACCTAGTTTTGTCAGCCATTTCGGACATCACATTGCACTGTACTATGAGGAAACGGTACTAATTTTGTGAAACTATTGGTAAACCGTAAACAGTTGTCAGAAGGCAATAGGATAAAGACTTCCGGCTCCTCGGGCTGGTGCGAATATTTCAATGTCCGTATGTGCCAAACCGTTGGTTTGTGACACACCTTTACGCGTCTCTCGCTCGCTGCGCTCGCACGAAAGCTATAGACTAACCTAAAACCAATCCATATTGCGTTCAGTATTTCATATGATGGCGACATATTTCAAATTTGCGAACGTGTCGGATCGGTTGTGAGGTTGGACTAGATTTTTACGAGCGAGCGGAGCGAGCGAGCAACGGTCACAATTTCCAAGCTATACATATACCATATATTGCCTTGCATATATTTCGTGCTAGTACCTAATTTTGTCATCCATTTCGGACATAACATTGCACTGTACTATGTGAAAAAGGTACTAATTATGTGAAACTGTTGGTAAACCGTAAACATTTGTCAGAAGGCAATAGGATAATGACTTTCGGCTCCTCGGGCTGGTGCGAATATTTCAATGTCCGTATGTGCCAAACCGTTGGTTTGTGACACACCTTTACGCGTCACTCGCTCGCTGCGCTCGCACGAAAGCTATAGCCTAACCTAAAACCAATCCATCTTCCGTTCATTATTCGATATGCTGGCGACATATTTCAAATTTGCGAACGTGTCGGATCGGTTGTGAGGGTGGACTAGATTTTTACGAGCGAGCGGAGCGAGCGAGCAACCGTCACAAACTCCAAGCTATACATATACCATATATTGCCTTGCATATACTTCGTGCTAGTACCTAACTTTGTCAGCCATTTCGGACATCACATTGCACTGTACTATGTGGAAATAGTACTATTTATGTGAAACTATTCATAAACTGTAAACATGTGTCGGTAGGCAACAGGATAAATACTTCCGGCTCCTCGGGCTGGTGCGAATATTTCAATGTCCGTATGTGCCAAACCGTTGGTTTGTAACACACCTTTACGCGTCTCTCGCTCGCTGCGCTCGCACGAAAGCTATAGCCTAACCTAAAACCAATCCATATTGCGTTCAGTATTTCATATGATGGCGACATATTTCAAATTTGCGAACTTGTCCGATCGGTTGTGAGGTTGGACCAAATTTTTACGAGCGAGCGGAGCGAGCGAGCAACGGTCACAATTTCCAAGCTATACATATACCATATATTGCCTTGCACATATTTCGTGCTAGTACCTAATTTTGTCATCCATTTCGGACATCACATTGCACTGTACTATGTGGAAATGGTACTATTTATGTGAAACTATTCATTTACTGTAAACATGTGTCGGTAGGCAATAGGATAAATACTTCCGGCTCATCGGGCTGGTGCGAATATTTCAATGTCGGTATGTGCCAAACCGTTGGTTTATAACACAAATTTACGCGACTCTCGCTCGCTGCGCTCGCTCGAAAACTATAGCCTAACCTAAAACTAATCCATCTTGCGTTCATTATTCGATGTGATGGCGACATATTTCAAATTTGCGATCGTGTCGGATCGGTTGTGAGGTTGGGCTACATTTTTACGAGCGAGCGGAGTGAGCGAGCAACCGTCACAATTTCCAAGCTATACATATACCATATATTGCCTTGCATATATTTCGTGCTAGTACCTAATTTTGTCAGCCATTTCGGACATCACATTGCACTGTACTATGAGGAAACGGTACTAATTTTGTGAAGCTACTCATAAACTGTAAACATGTGTCGGTAGGCAATAGGATAAAGACTTCCGGCTCCTCGGGCTGGTGCGAATATTTCAATGTCCGTATGTGCCAAACCGTTGGTTTGTGACACACCTTTACGCGTCTCTCGCTCGCTGCGCTCGCACGAAAGCTATAGCCTAACCTAAAACCAATCCATCTTCCGTTCATTATTCGATATGCTGGTGACATATTTCAAATTTGCGAACGTGTCGGATCGGTTGTGAGGGTGGACTAGATTTTTACGAGCGAGCGGAGCGAGCGAGCAACGGTCACAAATTCCAAGCTATACATATACCATATATTGCCTTGCATATATTTCGTGCTAGTACCTAATTTTGTCAGCCATTTCGGACATCACATTGCACTGTACTATGAGGAAACGGTACTAATTTTGTGAAACCATTGGTAAACCGTAAACAGTTGTCAGAAGGCAATAGGATAAAGACTTCCGGCTCCTCGGGCTGGTGTGAATATTTCAATGTCCGTATGTGCCAAACCGTTGGTTTGTGACACACCTTTACGCGTCTCTCGCTCGCTGCGCTCGCACGAAAACTATAGCCTAACCTAAAACCAATCCACCTTGCGTTCCTTATTCGATATGATGGCGACATATTACAAATTTGCGAACGTGTCGGATCGGTTGTGAGGTTGGACTAGATTTTTACGAGCGAGCGGAGCGAGCGAGCAACGGTCACAATTTCCAAGCTATACATATACCATATATTGCCTTGCATATATTTCGTGCTAGTACCTAATTTTGTCAACCATTTCGGACATCACATTGTACTGTACTATGTGGAAATAGTACTATTTATGTGAAACTATTGGTAAACTGTAAACATTCGTCAGTAGCAATAGGATAAAGACTTCCGGCTCCTCGGGCTGGTGCGAATATTTCAATGTCCGTATGTGCCAAACCGTTGGTTTATGACACACCTTTACGCGTCTCTCGCTCGCTGCGCTCGCTCGAAAACTATAGCCTAACCTAAAACCAATCCATATTGCGTTGAGTATTTCATATGATGGCGACATATTTCAAATTTGCGAACGTGTTGGATCGGTTGAGAGGTTGGACTAGATTTTTACGAGCGAGCGGAGCGAGCGAGCAACCGTCACAATTTCCAAGCTATACATATACCATATATTGCCTTGCATATATTTCGTGCTAGTACCTAATTTTGTCATCCATTTCGGACATCACATTGCACTGTACTATGAGGAAACGGTACTAATTTTGTGAAACTATTGGTAAACCGTAAACAGTTGTCAGAAGGCAATAGGATAAAGACTTCCGGCTCCTCGGGCTGGTGCGAATATTTCAATGTCCGTATGTGCTAAACCGTTGGTTTATGACACACCTTTACGCATCTCTCGCTCGCTGCGCTCGCTCGAAAACTATAGCCTAACCTAAAACCAATCCACCTTGCGTTCATTATTCGATATGATGGCGACATATTACAAATTTGCGAACGTGTCGGATCGGTTGTGAGGTTGGACTAGATTTTTACGAGCGAGCGGAGCGAGTGAGCAACGGTCACAATTTCCAAGCTATACATATACCATATATTGCCTTGCATATATTTCGTCCTAGTACCTAATTTTGTCATCCATTTCGGACATCACATTGCACTGTACTATGTGGAAAAGGTACTAATTATGTGAAACTGTTGGTAAACCGTAAACATTTGTCAGAAGGCAATAGGATAATGACTTTCGGCTCCTCGGGCTGGTGCGAATATTTCAATGTCCGTATGTGCCAAACCGTTGGTTTGTGACACACCTTTACGCGTCACTCGCTCGCTGCGCTCGCACGAAAGCTATAGCCTAACCTAAAACCAATCCATCTTCCGTTCATTATTCGATATGCTGGCGACATATTTCAAATTTGCGAACGTGTCGGATCGGTTGTGAGGGTGGACTAGATTTTTACGAGCGAGCGGAGCGAGCGAGCAACCGTCACAAATTCCAAGCTATACATATACCATATATTGCCTTGCATATATTTCGTGCTAGTACCTAATTTTGTCAGCCATTTCGGACATCACATTGCACTGTACTATGAGGAAACGGTACTAATTTTGTGAAGCAACTCATAAACTGTAAACATGTGTCGGTAGGCAATAGGATAAATACTTCCGGCTCCTCGGGCTGGTGCGAATATTTCAATGTCCGTATGTGCCAAACCGTTGGTTTGTGACACACCTTTACGCGTCTCTCGCTCGCTGCGCTCGCACGAAAGCTATAGACTAACCTAAAACCAATCCATATTGCGTTCAGTATTTCATATGATGGCGACATATTTCAAATTTGCGAACGTGTCGGATCGGTTGTGAGGTTGGACTAGATTTTTACGAGCGAGCGGAGCGAGCGAGCAACGGTCACAATTTCCAAGCTATACATATACCATATATTGCCTTGCATATATTTCGTCCTAGTACCTAATTTTGTCATCCATTTCGGACATCACATTGCACTGTACTATGTGGAAAAGGTACTAATTATGTGAAACTGTTGGTAAACCGTAAACATTTGTCAGAAGGCAATAGGATAATGACTTTCGGCTCCTCGGGCTGGTGCGAATATTTCAATGTCCGTATGTGCCAAACCGTTGGTTTGTGACACACCTTTACGCGTCACTCGCTCGCTGCGCTCGCACGAAAGCTATAGCCTAACCTAAAACCAATCCATCTTCCGTTCATTATTCGATATGCTGGCGACATATTTCAAATTTGCGAACGTGTCGGATCGGTTGTGAGGGTGGACTAGATTTTTACGAGCGAGCGGAGCGAGCGAGCAACCGTCACAAACTCCAAGCTATACATATACCATATATTGCCTTGCATATATTTCGTCCTAGTACCTAATTTTGTCATCCATTTCGGACATCACATTGCACTGTACTATGTGGAAAAGGTACTAATTATGTGAAACTGTTGGTAAACCGTAAACATTTGTCAGAAGGCAATAGGATAATGACTTTCGGCTCCTCGGGCTGGTGCGAATATTTCAATGTCCGTATGTGCCAAACCGTTGGTTTGTGACACACCTTTACGGGTCACTCGCTCGCTGCGCTCGCACGAAAGCTATAGCCTAACCTAAAACCAATCCATCTTCCGTTCATTATTCGATATGCTGGCGACATATTTCAAATTTGCGAACGTGTCGGATCGGTTGTGAGGGTGGACTAGATTTTTACGAGCGAGCGGAGCGAGCGAGCAACCGTCACAAACTCCAAGCTATACATATACCATATATTGCCTTGCATATATTTCGTGCTAGTACCTAATTTTGTCAGCCATTTCGGACATCACATTGCACTGTAATATGAGGAAACGGTACTAATTTTGTGAAACTATTGGTAAACCGTAAACAGTTGTCAGAAGGCAATAGGATAAAGACTTCCGGCTCCTCGGGCTGGTGCGAATATTTCAATGTCCGTATGTGCTAAACCGTTGGTTTATGTCACACCTTTACGCATCTCTCGCTCGCTGCGCTCGCTCGAAAACTATAGCCTAACCTAAAACCAATCCACCTTGCGTTCATTATTCGATATGATGGCGACATATTATAAATTTGCGAACATGTCGGATCGGTTGTGAGGTTGGACTAGATTTTTACGAGCGAGCGGAGCGAGTGAGCAACGGTCACAATTTCCAAGCTATACATATACCATATATTGCCTTGCATATATTTCGTGCTAGTACCTCATTTTGTCAGCCATTTCGGACATCACATTGCACTGTACTATGTGGAAATAGTACTAATTATGTGAAGCTATTCATAAACTGTAAACATGTGTCGGTAGGCAATAGGATAAAGACTTCCGGCTCCTCGGGCTGGTGCGAATATTTCAATGTCCGTATGTGCCAAACCGTTGGTTTATGACACACCTTTACGCGTCTCTCGCTCGCTGCGCTCGCTCGAAAACTATAGCCTAACCTAAAACCAATCCATATTGCGTTGAGTATTTCATATGATGGCGACATATTTCAAATTTGCGAACGTGTCCGATCGGTTGTGAGGTTGGACTAGATTTTTACGAGCGAGCGGAGCGAGCGAGCAACGGTCACAATTTCCAAGCTATACATATACCATATATTGCCTTGCATATACTTCGTGCTAGTACCTAACTTTGTCAGCCATTTCGGACATCACATTGCACTGTACTATGTAGAAATAGTACTATTTATGTGAAACTATTCATAAACTGTAAACATGTGTCGGTAGGCAACAGGATAAATACTTCCGGCTCCTCGGGCTGGTGCGAATATTTCAATGTCCGTATGTGCCAAACCGTTGGTTTATGACACACCTTTACGCGTCTCTCGCTCGCTGCGCTCGCTCGAAAACTATAGCCTAACCTAAAACCAATCCATATTGCGTTCAGTATTTCATATGATGGCGACATATTTCAAATTTGCGAACTTGTCCGATCGGTTGTGAGGTTGGACCAAATTTTTACGAGCGAGCGGAGCGAGCGAGCAACGGTCACAATTTCCAAGCTATACATATACCATATATTGCCTTGCATATATTTCGTGCTAGTACCTAATTTTGTCATCCATTTCGGACATCACATTGCACTGTACTATGTGGAAATGGTACTATTTATGTGAAACTATTCATTTACTGTAAACATGTGTCGGTAGGCAATAGGATAAATACTTCCGGCTCATCGGGCTGGTGCGAATATTTCAATGTCGGTATGTGCCAAACCGTTGGTTTATAACACAAATTTACGCGTCTCTCGCTCGCTGCGCTCGCTCGAAAACTATAGCCTAACCTAAAACTAATCCATCTTGCGTTCATTATTCGATGTGATGGCGACATATTTCAAATTTGCGATCGTGTCGGATCGGTTGTGAGGTTGGGCTAGATTTTTACGAGCGAGCGAGCAACCGTCACAATTTCCAAGCTATACATATACCATATATTGCCTTGCATATATTTCGTGCTAGTACCTAATTTTGTCAGCCATTTCGGACATCACATTGCACTGTACTATGAGGAAACGGTACTAATTTTGTGAAGCTACTCATAAACTGTAAACATGTGTCGGTAGGCAATAGGATAAAGACTTCCGGCTCCTCGGGCTGGTGCGAATATTTCAATGTCCGTATGTGCCAAACCGTTGGTTTGTGACACACCTTTACGCGTCTCTCGCTCGCTGCGCTCGCACGAAAGCTATAGCCTAACCTAAAACCAATCCATCTTCCGTTCATTATTCGATATGCTGGTGACATATTTCAAATTTGCGAACGTGTCGGATCGGTTGTGAGGGTGGACTAGATTTTTACGAGCGAGCGGAGCGAGCGAGCAACGGTCACAAATTCCAAGCTATACATATACCATATATTGCCTTGCATATATTTCGTGCTAGAACCTAATTTTGTCAGCCATTTCGGACATCACATTGCACTGTACTATGAGGAAACGGTACTAATTTTGTGAAACCATTGGTAAACCGTAAACAGTTGTCAGAAGGCAATAGGATAAAGACTTCCGGCTCCTCGGGCTGGTGTGAATATTTCAATGTCCGTATGTGCCAAACCGTTGGTTTGTGACACACCTTTACGCGTCTCTCGCTCGCTGCGCTCGCACGAAAGCTATAGCCTACCCTAAAACCAATCCATCTTCCGTTCATTATTCGATATGGTGGCGACATATTTCAAATTTCCGAACGTGTCGGATCGGTTGTGAGGTTGGACTAGATTTTTACGAGCGAGCGAAGCGAGCGAGCAACGGTCACAATTTCCAAGCTATACATATACCATATATTGCCTTGCATATATTTCGTGCTAGTACCTAACTTTGTCAGCCATTTCGGACATCACATTGCACTGTACTATGTGGAAATAGTACTATTTATGTGAAACTATTCATAAACTGTAAACATGTGTCGGTAGGCAACAGGATAAATACTTCCGGCTCCTCGGGCTGGTGTGAATATTTCAATGTCCGTATGTGCCAAACCGTTGGTTTGTGACACACCTTTACGCGTCTCTCGCTCGCTGCGCTCGCACGAAAGCTATAGCCTACCCTAAAACCAATCCATCTTCCGTTCATTATTCGATATGGTGGCGACATATTTCAAATTTCCGAACGTGTCGGATCGGTTGTGAGGTTGGACTAGATTTTTACGAGCGAGCGAAGCGAGCGAGCAACGGTCACAATTTCCAAGCTATACATATACCATATATTGCCTTGCATATATTTCGTGCTAGTACCTAACTTTGTCAGCCATTTCGGACATCACATTGCACTGTACTATGTGGAAATAGTACTATTTATGTGAAACTATTCATAAACTGTAAACATGTGTCGGTAGGCAACAGGATAAATACTTCCGGCTCCTCGGGCTGGTGCGAATATTTCAATGTCCGTATGTGCCAAACCGTTGGTTTGTGACACACCTTACGCGTCTCTCGCTCGCTGCGCTCGCACGAAAGCTATAGCCTAACCTAAAACCAATCCATATTGCGTTCAGTATTTCATATGATGGCGACATATTTCAAATTTGCGAACGTGTCGGATCGGTTGTGAGGTTGGACTAGATTTTTACGAGCGAGCGGAGCGAGCGAGCAACGGTCACAATTTCCAAGCTATACATATACCATATATTGCCTTGCATATATTTCGTGCTAGTACCTAACTTTGTCAGCCATTTCGGACATCACATTGTACTGTACTATGTGGAAATAGTACTATTTATGTGAAACTATTGGTAAACTGTAAACATTCGTCAGTAGCAATAGGATAAAGACATCCGGCTCCTCGGGCTGGTGCGAATATTTCAATGTCCGTATGTGCCAAACCGTTGGTTTATGACACACCTTTACGCGTCTCTCGCTCGTTGCGCTCGCTCGAAAACTATAGCCTAACCTAAAACCAATCCATATTGCGTTGAGTATTTCATATGATGGCGACATATTTCAAATTTGCGAACGTGTCCGATCGGTTGTGAGGTTGGACTAGATTTTTACGAGCGAGCGGAGCGAGCGAGCAACGGTCACAATTTTCCAAGCTATACATATACCATATATTGCCTTGCATATATTTCGTGCTAGTACCTAATTTTGTCAGCCATTTCGGACATCACATTGCACTGTACTATGTGGAAATAGTACTAATTATGTGAAGCTATTCATAAACTGTAAACATGTGTCGGTAGGCAATAGGATAAAGACTTCCGGCTCCTCGGGCTGGTGCGAATATTTCAATGTCCGTATGTGCCAAACCGTTGGTTTGTGACACACCTTTACGCGTCTCTCGCTCGCTGCGCTCGCACGAAAGCTATAGACTAACCTAAAACCAATCCATCTTGCGTTCATTATTCGATATGATGGCGAC
>NW_026109448.1:0-37304 GCF_024516045.1 Bombus affinis | reverse complement strand
TGACGTAATTTAGTGATAACTACACTATTAGCTAGGACCATCTATAGGCAAATTCCGGTTTCATATTTACAAACCTGATACGCTCGATTTGACAGGGATCAGTGCGGACATAGCGTTAATCGTCTAGTGTGCGCTGAATTGGGCAAGAAATCTGGAGTACCGGGCACAACGAATACTCGGCATGTCTGCAACAGCAACGGAAATACGGGGATTTGACTATTTGAGTCTGAATATGCAAACCTGCAATGACGCCGTATTTGACACGGCCCAGAGTTGACATAGAGCAAACCGGCTGGAGTATGCTGTATTTCACAGCAAATGTGCAGTATTACGTGCAATCTATTGTCGACGTACCTACAATGGATACGGAGATACTTTCACTTGAATAACAAGGCTTGAATATGCAAAACTACAAATACGCTGGATTTGACTCGGTCCGGATTTAACACGGCTTAAACCAGATGAAGCGCTCTGCGTATGGCAGTCAATGTGGAATATAACGCGCATCGTATTGTCGACATATGTGCAATAGAAACGGAGATACATTCATTTGAATATGTTAACCTTAATTTGTAAAACTGCAATTACGCTTGATATGTCGAGGACCAGAGATGATATAATAGCACGAGCCAGCTGATGTGAGCTGTATTTGGCAGGCGACGAGGAGTATATCTCGCATCTAAGTGACGACAAATCTGCAATTGCAGCGATGATACATTGTAGTTAATATTCAATAATGGGCCTATTACGATACAGATAGTATTATCGTGACTGAAACACATTGCCGTCTCAGTAAAACCATTTTATTTCAAGCTTCGCGCTACAGTTCTGAATCCGGACAAGACCGTTTCAAGTTCTCGCAAGAGCAAGCAGTCAAATTAAGGTACTTACACGAGTTAGAGTCTAATACATTTTATTGGTCCAACATCGATGGGGCGATCTCGCATCGAAATTTTCAGAGGACCGCGTAACCTTCCAACGACGACCGCCGTACGAGCAGCGGATAAACTTATTTCGTGCCTTAGGTTGCCCTCACCACGTCCTCTACTTCTTGATTCTTGGTTGGTAGCTTTAGCGGCTGCAGGTCCGAGAAATTGCATCTTGACCCGCTTTCTCGTATGTCGCATGTGACGTCTCACTTTCCGCCGTAGACACTTGTCGGATCTACATACGTTGAACCATTTGCGCGAGACAAGCGCGGCGCTCTGCAGGGACGAGGGATCCAATTTTCGAAGTATCAAGTGCGAAACCTCCAGTGGTAGTTCGGAAACGATATCTACCTTACTTGGCACGAACAAACCAACGACGCGTAGTAGAGATCTAAAAAACTCCATGTTGCTTCTACTGTTGCGCGAGCACGACTGACGGTCTGGCTAAGAGTGGAGGCTTATATATGTGCTGTTCGTCACGGTGCACTGCGAGTTCCGGTTCCGGGTGAGAGTGCTGGTCAGGCAGAATCGATGGTATGTGCATGTATTTTCACTTACATCGGGTTCACATTATTGTTGGGAATATGATACATTTACACTGTACATGTGAATGTGTGTGTAAGCGTCAGAGGACGTCCGGGTCTTGGTTGAGACAAAAGACAAGGGTCAGTCGTTAGAAGTATCTGGAAGAGTCGGTTGACAACAAGCGTGCGTGCAAGTAGGATTTTGAGGTCTTAAGAGTATAAGATATATGTATAACAGTTGTGTGCTAAATAAAGGAAATTATTTGTATTTCCGAATCCATTCTATATCTTTTCATGGTAGCAGAGCGTGGTTCATAATTTTGTAAGTTATTTTAGTGCGTGTTTTTCAATATTGCGAGTTAGTTCGTGTGAATTCTCAGTAAGGAAAGAAACGTTCAAAGGTTACAAAGAGGAAAAATACACTTCGAGCACGTAGGAACGCTTGAGTAAGAGATCAGGAATCATTTAAAATGGAGAGATCGGAAATCATGATACCTATTTTCGATGGTGAGGATTACGGTATGTGGAAGCAAAGAATAACGATGCTTCTCAGATGTAAAGAATGCGAGATTGTCACAACTCGGTGAAGACAGGGTGAAGACAGAAACAGACAATGAAGACTGGGACAAAAAGGATCTGAAGGCAATAAATATAATTTATAATGCCGTTACAAATAGACAATTGGAATATATTAGAGAAGAAAAAACGGCATATGGGATAGTAAAAAAGTTTGATAAAATGTACTTGAAAGCGTCGACGGCACTACAGATCGTATGCAGAAGGAGATAGGAAAAGATAAGACTTGAGAAATACACTGATTCAGCAACGTTCTTTAGCGATTTCGAAAAATTAATAAATGAATTAAAATGTGCGAGTGCACAAGTGAGTGAGAGGGAAAAACTAAATTACATGCTGAATACGTTACCCGAAGAATACACCTACATACCGGATATAGTAGATGCATGAAAGCAGAAAATCAAACGGTAGCGTATGTAATAAATAAAATTGAAATAGCGGAGAAGAAAAATAAGTCCAATCGAGGAGAAATGCAAACCAACGCCTTTTCTGCAAAAAAGGAAGGATGCTTCAGACGTGGAAGAGTAGGACATTTTGCGAGAGAGTGTCAAAATTGCGTCGAAGCGGGAAGCAGTAACAGTTTTTGGCGTGGGTCAACACGTGGTCGCAGCAGAGGAAGAGGAAACAAAGGAAATACGAGCAGGGGACGTGGAAATTTCCATCGTCAATCAACAACCGGCACGAGCGAGCATGGTAACTCAAGATCAGGCACATTGATAGCAACGGCGCACGCAGCACACAGCGGCGAGGCGAACGAGATAAGTAATAATGAAGTAATGTGGCTATTAGATAGCGGTTGCACAGATCACATAATTAACAACGTAAATTATTTCGACAATTCTATTGACCTTAAAGAACCGGTAAATATATATTTAGGCGATAATAGATCGATAAAGGCAACAAAAGTAGGGAATGTTATAACTTATTTTGAAGCATTTGGAAAGAAAACGAAATAAATATGAATAACGTTTTTTACGCGAAAGAAGTGTCCGCAAACTTGATTAGTTTAGGCAAGCTAACAGATAATAAGAACACGGTTATTTCAAAAGGAAATATTGCAAAAGTAATAGGTGAGGACAATAAGCTTACAGCGGTAGCGGTTAAAGAAAAGGGAACATATAGAATGAAAAGTATATTGAAAGGGAAGGAGCACTTAGCAAACAGCGCCGAACGTAGTGGTATGAGTAAAAAGGAAAGATGGCATAGGATGTTAGGACACGTAAATTTTAAATATTTAAATATTTTGGGTAAAGAGCAGCTAGTTACTGTATACCGAATGAAATTGAGAAGGAATTTTTGAAATGTAGGGTGTGCATAGAAAGTAAAATGCACAATTTACCATTCAAAAATAATCAAACCAAGGCTAGGGAGATAATGGAAATTATTCATACGGACGTGTGCTGTCCCTTTAAGACTACCGGATTCAATGAAGAGAAATATTTCATCTCATTTATCGATGATTATAGCAAAATAGCTATAGTTTATTGTATAAAATCAAAGGGTGAGGTCTTTGATTGTTTCGTACAGTTTGTAAATGAAGCCGAGTATTTGACGGGCAAGAAGTTAAAAATATTGAGATGTGATAATGGAAAAGAGTATTTGAATAATCGAATTTATAAATATGCTAGGGATAAAGGTATCAGAATTAATAATTGCCCAACCTACGTACACGAGTTAAACGGGACAGCGGAAAGGTATAATAGAACAGTTATGGACATGGCGCGTTGCTTGTTAGCGGAAGCGAAAGTACATAAAATGTACTGACCGGAAATAGCTTGTACAGCAGTATACTTGAAAAATAGAATACTGGCAAATACTATAGAGAGAAAGACACCTTTTGAAATATTCTTCGGGAGAAAACCAAGTGTTGCAAATCTACATCTATATGGAAGTAAAGTTTTTGTAAGAAGACCGGAACAAAAAAGAGTTTCTAAATGGGATAAGAAGGCAGATATGGGAATTTTGTTAGGATATAGTGAAGTAGGTTACAGAGTCTTATTAGGTCGGAAAATAACAATAGCGAGACATGTAGAGGTCATAGAAACAGACACAAAATGTATCGGTTTTGTGGAGAATTCATTCGATAAAGATAACGATGACATTGAGAATAATGATTTATTGGTAAACATGAATAAGGAAGAGTTAGAAAGTAGGGAAGATGAAAATGATAACAGTCTTGAAAGCTTAAACATCCCTGGAAGATCTACACGTAATAAGAGAACTCCAGTAAGATATCCAGAAAAAGAAAACATTAGTGAAATCCATGCAAATTATTGTAGAGTAGATATCCATTGTACATTTGAGGAGGCGATTTGTTGCGAAGATAGTGAAGATTGGAAACAAGCTATGGATAAGGAAATAGAATGTCTTTATAAGAATAAAACTTGCAAATTGGTAGAAAGGGTAAAAGGCAAAGATGTATTAGATGTAAAATGGGTTTACACGAGAAAATCAGATGACAGGTATAAGGCTAGATTAGTGGTAAGAGGATTCCAACAAAGAAACGTAGCCGATGACATATACTCCCCAGTAGCGAATAATTAGACCTTTAAGATATTGCTATCATATTGTTGTCAAAATGGATTAATTATTGAGCAAATGAATGTAGAAACTGCTTTTTTAAATGGTGAAGTAACCTCGGAGGTATATGTAAATCAACCAAAGGGATATGCGGACGGAACGAATAGAGTTTGTAAACTATCGAAAGCGCTTTATGGGTTAAAAGGAAGTCGAAGGGAGTGGTATGAATGTCTTGATAAGTATGTGACGAGATTAGGTTTTAAGAAGAATAACATAGAGTTGTGCCTATATACACATGGAGAGGGAGAAAATGTTGTTTATTTGCTAATGTATGTAGACGATTTGCTAATTTGTAGTAAAAATAAAAGGAAGATACAAAGGGTAAAGAACTTATTAACTAATAGATTTGAAATGAAAGATTTAGATGAAGTCAAAGAATATCTTGGAATAAATATAGACTATGATTATTTCAAAAATGAAATAAGATTAAGCCAAAAGAAATACATTGAATCATTGGCAAACAAATGTAAGTTACAAAATAGCAAATTGTACTGTACACCTATGGAGACCAACTTAAAAATTGAAAAAGCTGAGATAAATAGAAAGGATATTGGATACAAAAATTTAATTGGAGCATTGTTGTATATTAGTGAAAATACCAGACCCGATATAAGTTATAGTGTGAATTATTTGAGTAGATTTCAAGATTGTTGTAATGAGAATATTTAAATATTTGTACCGGACTAGAGATTTAAGATTAGATTATAAAAGGAATGAAAAATGTGAAACGATAGATTGATATGTGGACGCTGATTAGGCAGGAGATCAATTAGAAAGGAAATCGACTTCTGAATATGTAATTAGATTGTATGGAAATGTAATTGGTTGGAAGTCTAAAAAACAAAGGTGTGTGACAAAAGCCTCGACGTATGCAGAGTATGTAGCTCTATCGGAAGCGGTGAGTGAATTAATGTCCATTAGGGAAATTATGAAAATCTTCAATGTAAATCTAGACGATAACACTGTAAAAATTTATGAGGATAACTCTGGAGTGATAAGTATAGCAAAGCACGGAAATTTTACAAAAAATTCTAAACACATTGAAGTTCATTAGCACTACGTTCACGAGTGCTTAAAGGAGAATAAGATAAACATATTTAAAGTAATTACAGGCGAAAATACTGCGGATATTTTTACGAAGGCACAGCGTAGAGAGAAATTCGATAGGTTTAGGTCATGGATGAATGTAAACTAAGAGGAATGTAGATAAAGCAATAAGTGTTAAAGTTTCTGTTACGCAATTCGTCAAAGCATGTAACTACGATAAAGTGTACAGTATAAATGTAAGGAGGCGTGTTAGGAACATGATACATTTAAACTGTACATGTAAATGTGCGTGTAAGCGTCAGAGGACGTCCAGGCCTTAGTTGGGACAAAAGAGAAGAGTCAGGCGTTAGAAGTATCTGGAGTAGCCGGTTGACAACAAGCGTGCGTGCTAGTAGCATTTCGAGGTCTTTAGAGTATAAGATATATGTATAGATGTTGTGCGCTAAATAAAGGGAATTATTTGTATTTCCGAATCCATTCTATACCAATACAAATACACTAACGTACAAGAATATTATAATATTCAGTAACAACGATAGAATTAACCAGTTCGCAAGTATAAAAAAGACACATTTTACACTGTGACGAAATAATATCCAAGAAATCTGATACAACATACATGGAAAATACACGAATCAGACTGAGAAACCACTGCGCACTTTCATAACTGACTTCGACATAGCCGTTCCCAACTACTCGCTGAGTGAGATTGACCGAAGCGGCCCAGAGGCAACGCCCACGTACCCCAAGCGGCTACTGCCCCGCCACCAATAGTAACCCGACAGCACAGGATAATACTTGAATTCGTTGTTCCCTAAATTTTGAATTTATTTACCTCAACAATATATATTATGTACAAAAATTTATAATAATTTATAATACAGTTTATAATAACATGTAAATTATATTAATTATCTGACGAACGCAATGAGAGAAAGGTAAAGACCAGCGTAGTAAATGCGGCACTAACTCTACATCCGGTTGACCTCAATTTACCTACCTACGTATCTACACAGTGACGCCTACGCTTTAAAACTTTTGTCGAAATCTTAAAGTTTTAATGGTAAACTCTTCGTTCTTATAATATCTAACTGACAGGCATGCACCATTTATAAAAGAATCAACATAAATTTCGTAGTTGAGGATTATTGAAAGTCTCTAATTTAATTCAGAAAGGCAATAATTTGTTTAACGAAATAAGCCATTTATTTATCATCCGGGTTTCTACTATGACATTTATGTTATAATAGCAATATGAAAATAAGGCAATCTGAGTAAAGAAATACTATTTCAAATCATTTTCGCCCATACTTCTTAAGTGGTTTATAAATGATTCGTGTATAGCCTTCTTTCCTTCTGCCCCTAATCACGCGAAACTATAACTAGCATTTAAACAAAATCAACTATGTTTCGCGTCAACGAGAGTCGTAAATTCCCGTTACCGTCAGATAATCGACGCCACTGTAAGGACATAGAAGGGGTTCGGAAATACAAATAATTCCCTTTATTTAGCACACAACAGTTATACATATATCTTATACTCTAAAGACCTCGAAATCCTACTCGCACGCACGCTTGTTGCCAACCGACTCTTCCAGATATTTGAAACGACTGACTCTTGTCTTTTGTCCCAACTAAGCCCTGGACGTCCTCTGACGCTCACACGCACATTCACATGTACAGTGTAAATGTATCATGTTCCTTACAGCATAATTAGGAACGTGACGCTGGGCACATGCCTCAGCGATCAACAGCTACATGACGTCGATGACCTTATGACAAACCCCCCCAGACACGGGACGCTAGGATACCGACATTGCCTGGCGGAAATCGATCGTTTTTCGCGTTAGACCGAAGCCGTTCCCATCGCCGACATGGAGGCGGCAACCGCTGTTTCAGCCATCCTTTCCACGTGGATATTCCGTTTCGACGTACCTTTAAGGATAAGGACCGGTCAAGGACGCCAGTTCGAGTCAAACTTATTTAACGAATTATGCCTGTTCCTCGGCATTAGGCATTTAAGAACGACAGCCTATCACCCCGTGACCAACGGGATTGTAGATCGCCTGCCCCGACAACTAAAAGCAGCAATCAAATGCCACGATACGAGCAACTGTGTAGAAATCTTGCCAATAGTTTTATTAGGCATACGAACAGTTATTACGGACGTGAAAACGACGACAGCCGAAATGGTTTATGGCACCGGCATACGATTGCCGGCAGAATTCTGTGTACCAACGAAGCAACAGGCCAAGTCGAAATACGGAAGCCGTCTAAAGTCTTACGTATTTCTACGTCACGATTACATCGGAAACCCCTTACAACCACCCTACGGCGGACCGCATCAATTTATATCGAGAGCAAAAAATGACCATTGCGATTGAAGTTAGCAACAAGAACGTAATCGTACACTTAGACCGTCCGAAATGCGTGAATTTTTATTGTACGGTAACATTGAACACCATTACAGCGAAAATCGCGAAGTAATAATACCACCTGATGTTTGAAACGATCAAAACGAAGAGGACTCAGGAATTCATCACTCCAGGCGCGCGGGCAGAAAAGTTCGCTTCCCTATTCGTTCCCAGCCAGGCCGTCGATAAGCTAATGCGTAAGAACTACCAGCGAAATAAATATTAGTCGCAGATGAAAGAACACCGCAACATTCTATTTGGAATTTTGGGAAAATCCCGAAACATTGTAATCTAGATTCTACCGTAGCGGTAATTAAACAATTGTAGTCATCCAGTCCGATTGTAATTGTTCGAAACTTGTGATACCGAACATGGCCTCGAGGCGACAACCAGTCACCGAACGTAGCCGCGGTCAAGAGATGAACGTTTTGTCTAATAAAGCCATGGAGTAATTCTATATCTGTCCTTAAAAGAAATACTTGGGACGGGACACGACGGTAAACATTCCAACGGTTTCTGTCCCCAGTCTCGCCACACGCAGACATCCGTCGGATAAGATGATTGCCAGATATCAACGCATCTCCACAGTATATGTTTAGCTAGCCTGAGGACCCATTATAAACCTTAAGATTTAGTTAAGTAAAGTCCTTAACAGTCCTAAACAGGCAAACAATCTTTGTTTCAACTACGGGATGATAGGTGAAATCTATTTTTCCACGGACGACGCTTCCCGCTAGCAACGTTCCCTCAAGGGCTACTAGCATACTTCTCTAACCATCAACCTGGAAATTATCCAATTAACAGTAACGTCACTTTCAATCTCTTTCCGAGCGAAGTCTTTTCTCCACGTATCCGATGTTCTGGTACCCTTAGACACACCCATCATAGTTTTCCTCTGCAGCATCCTCGTGCCGGAAAATCATTCTCTCGTGAGGTCACATTAGCCAGTTACAAAGAGCCTTAACACTCGGTAGATATTCTATGTTTTGACAAAGAGTTTGTTCAGTCCTACCTATTCCGTAGATAAGGAAGTATGGTACAACTTGGAATCAGGATGAAAACGAATTCTGTTATCCCGTTGACCACGGCTTTGTTATTGAACCCAGGATCATTGTCATTAACTTCTCGAGTACCTCATCACCACGACTACTTGTCAAATTATATAACAATCATATTTACACTAGTAAATATCTGCTCTATTGCATAACTACAACGTCTAATCCAAATGAAGATTCGTTTCACGCATCTAACACTAATAATAATGTGAACCCGATCTATAGAAAGATACATGAACATGCGATCGATTCTGACTGTCCAGGACTCTCACCGGAGCCGGAACTCGCAGTGCACCGTGACGAACGGCACATATATAAGAATTCATTCTCAGCCAGACCGTCAGTCGTGCTCGGGCAACAGTAGAAGCAACATGGAGTTTTTTAGATTTCTACTACGCGTCGTTGGTTTGTTCGTGCCAAGTAAGGTAGATATCATTTCCGAACTACCACTGGATGTTTCGCACTTGATACTTCGAAAATTGGATCCATCGTCCCTGCAGAGCGCCGCGCTTGTCTCGCGCAAATGGTTCAACGTATGTAGATCCGACAAGTGTCTACGGCGGAAAGTGAGACGTCACATGCGACATACGAGAAAGCGGGTCAAGATGCAATTTCTCGGACCTGCAGCCGCTAAAGCTACCAACCAAGAATCAAGAAGTAGAGGACGTGGTGAGGGCACCCTAAGGCACGAAATATGTTTATCCGCTGCTCGTACGGCGGTCGTCGTTGGAAGATTACGCGGTCCTCCGAAAATTTCGGTGCGAGATCGCCCCATCGATGTTGGACCAGTAAAATGTATTAGACTCTAACTCGTGTAAGTACCGTAATTTGACTGCTTGCTTTTGCGAGAACTTGAAACGGTCTTGTCCGGATTCAGAACTGTAGCGTGAAGCTTGAAATAAAATGGTTTTACTGAGACGGAAATGTGTTTCAGTCACATTTATACTAATACCGCTAATACTATCTGTATCGTAATAGGCCCATTATTGAATATTAACTACAATGTATCACCGCTGCAATTGCAGATTTGTCGTCAATTAGGTGCGAGATATACTCCTCATTAGCTGCCAAATACAGCGCACTTCAGCTGGCTCGAGCTACTATATCATCTCTGGTCCTTGACATATCAAGCGTAATTGCAGTTTTGCATATTCAGGTTAGAATATTCAAATCAACGTATCTCCGTTTCTATAGCGCAAATGGGTACAATGCGATGCCCGTTATATTTCATATCCCATGTCATAACCAGCGCACATCTGCAAGTTTGCGGTCAACTCTAGGCTCTGTCAATCACAGCGTAATTGCTGTTGCGCATATTCAGGCTTACGTATTCACAAAAACGTATCTCCGCTTCTATTGCATATATTTCGATTATAAATCGCGCGTTACACTTCATATTTGCACTCAGATACACCGCACATTAGCTGGTTACAGCCATATCAGATCTGGTCCTTGAAACATCCATCGCAATTGTAGTATTGCGTTTGCAGCCGTAAATATTCGAATCATGGTATGTCCGTTTCTACGGAACATTTTCGAAAAATTCGATGCGCGTTATATGTCACATTTGCTGTCATGTGCACTGCATGTCAGCTGGTTTGCGCTGTGTCAACTCTGGTCCCTGTCAAATCCAGCGTAATTGTAGTTTTGCATATTCAGGTTAAAGTATTCAAATGAATGTATCTCCGTTTCTATTGCACATATGGCTACAATTCGATGTCCGTTACATTTCACATCTGATGTCATATGCACCACACATCAGCAGGTTTGTACTATGTCAACTCCGGGATCTGTCAAATCCAGCGAAATTGCTGCTATACATATTCATGATTAATTATTCAAATCACCGTATCGCCGTTTGCATTCCAAATATGCCGACAGAACGAAGCGCGTTATACTCCATGTTCGCTGCCAAACACAATGTATATTATCTGGTTTGAGTTATGTAACGTGTGGACGCAGCCAACCTCAGTGCATTTGCAGTTTTGCATATTCAGGCTTAAATATTCAAGTCAACATATTGTAGTATCCTGAGGGAAAATCCTCATTAGAAATCGATCAAAACAATGTCGTCTGTCCTTCGGTTGTTAGTTTACATCGGGGAGAAAGCCTATGTGACTAAAGTCACCTTGTACTTGCGGAACGTTAATAGAATGAGGTTAGAGAGTTGGAAAAACTAACGCTAATGGTAGGGGACGATTTAACTTTAAAGATTGGCTGACCGAGAAGCGTTGAGTGGTTGATCGAGAAATAAGAGTGAGTCGAGAGCTCGGAGTTAATCGAGAAGTCGAAGTGTAGAGTTGTTAGCGCTGTCGAGTTGCGAGAGGTGTTAGCGTTGTTGAGAGTGGAGTTGTTAGCGTAGTCGAGTTGTGAGAGGTGTTAGCGTTGCTGAGAGTGGTGTTGATAGCGCTTTCCATTTTCAGGATTAAATATTCAAATCAAGCTATTTCGGATTCCGTTGCAGATATGTCCACAATTCGAGTTAGTATCGTACTGCCAAATGTATTACTCATCAGCTGGCTTGCGCTATGTCGATTCTGACCATTGTTAAATCCAGCGCAATTGCAATTTTGGATACTCATGCACGAATAATCAAATCAATGTATCTCCGTTATTGTGGCAAATATGTCGAGAATTCGATGTGACTTGTACCCCACATTTCTTGCCAAATGCAGCGCACACCAGCCTGTTTCCGTTATGTCCTCTCTGGTTTCAGTCAAATCCGGCATGATTGTAGTTTCGCATATTCATGCTTAGATGTTCAAATAAACCTATACAGCGCATATCTGCCAGTTTGCGCAATGTCAATTCTGGACCGTGTCAAATCCAGCGTATTTGCAGTTTTGCATACTCAGTCTAAAATATTTAAATCCACGTATCTCCGCCTCAAGAGCTCAAATGACGACCATTCGATGCGCATAATACTGCACATATGCTGCCAAATCAGCCGGTTTGTGCCACGTCAACTCTGGACCCGATCAAATTCTGTGTAATTGCAAATTTGCATATTCAGGCTTAAATATTCAAATGAAGGTATCTTCGTTCCTATTACAGATATGTCGACAATACTATGCAAGTTGTATTCCACATTTACTACTAAATACAGCGCGCATCATCCGGGATGCGACTTTTCAACTGCTGCACTGGTATTGGATATACGTCGAAAATACTATGCGCGGTAGCTCCACATTTGCTGCCAAATAGAGCGCACCTAAGTGGGCTGGCGCTAAGTTAACTCTGGAACGTGTGAAATCCAGCGAAATTGCAGTTTTGCATATTCAGGCTTAAATACTCAAATCTACGTATCTCTGTTTCTAATGCAGATATGACGATGAATTTATGTGTGTTATACTCCACATTGTCTCCCAAATTAAGCACACATCGGAGGGTTTGTGCTATGTCATCTCTGGTCTCCGACAAATCCAACGTAGTTTCAGCTTTGCATATTCAGGCTGAAATATTCTAATCAACGTATCTCCGCTTCCGTTGCAGATATGCCGACAACGTAAAGCGTGTTATACTCCAAAATTGTTGCCAAATACAGCACACATCAGCCGCTTTGGGCTATGTCGATTCTGGACCCTGTGAAGTGCAGCGTAATTGTAGTTTTGCATACTCAGGAATAAACGTTCAGATCAATGTGTCTCCGCCTCTATAGCATATGTGCCGACATCCACTCCATATTTGCTGCCAAATACAGCGCACATTAGTGGGCTGGCGCTATGTCAACTCTGGCCCGTGTCAAACCCGCGTAATTGCAGTTTTGCAAATTCGTGCATAAATATTCAAATCAACGTATCTACGATTCTGTTACAGATATGCCGACAATTCGACTCAGGTTATACTTCACATTTGCTGCCAATACAGTGCACATCATTCGATTTAAACTATGTCATCTCCGATCACCAACAAATCCAGCGTAATTGCAGTTTTTCATATACATTATTATATATTCAAATCCACGCATCTCCGCTACTGTTGGAAATTTGTCGCCAATACTTGCATTCCACATTTGTTGCAAATTAAACCAATATCATCCAATTAGCGCTATGTCCACTCTGGTCCGGTCAAACCCAGCGCAACTGCAGTTTTGCATTATCACACCTAAATAATCAAATCAACGAATCTCCGTTTCGATTGCAGATATGTGGAAAATTCGATGCGCTTTACACTCCGTAGTTGCTATTAAATACAGCTCACATCATCTGGTTTGCGCTATGTCAAATCCGGACCCCGTGAAATCAAGCGTAAATGCAGTAATTCATGATCAGGGTTCAATATTCCGATCGACGTGACTCAGTTTCTGTTGCAGATATGTCGACAAATCGGTGCGCGTTATATTCCACATCGACTGCCATACACTAGGCGCTTCATCTGGTTTAAGCCATGTTAAATATGGAACGAGTCAAATCCAGCGTATTTGTAGTTTTGCTCATTCAAGCCTAAATATTCAACTGAATGTATCTCCGTTTACATAGTAAGTATGTTCACAATAGGATGCATGTTATACTCCACAATTGCTGCCAAATACAGCATACTCCAGCCGGTTTGCTCTATGTCAACTCTGGGCCGTGTCAAATACGGCGTCATTGCGGGTTTGCATATTCAGACTCAAATAGTCAAATCCCCGTATTTCCGTTGCTGTTGCAAACATGCCGAGTATTCGATGTGCCCGGTACTCCAGATTTCTTGCCCAATTCAGCGCACACTAGACAATTAGCGCTATGTCCGCACTGATCCCTGTCAAATCGAGCGTATCAGGTTTGTAAATATGAAACCGGAATTTGCCTATAGATGGCCCCAGCTGATAGTGTAGTTATCACTAAACTACGTCATTGATGCCAAAAGTCGTTGTTGACATCTCACGAACATTTTCGACTGAGAACAGTACAATGATTCTGGCAATGATTCTTTGGAAGAAATTGCACACTTCATCCTATAGTCGTACCGGACGATACAAGGGCTGGTCGTCCCTCCTTCCGAAGCAATACCAGCCTCGCCGTGCGCCATATCCGAGGATTGGCACCTTCCTTCGAACATGATGTAAATAGGAGTCGCAGTCTAGGTGCCATGACCCGCATCATCTCCCCTCATACCCGTCGCGGGACTCCGTCAGGGCCAGACGCTACTTCGCGGGAGGCTATCATCCTCGCCTCGTCCATCACCTCCCCGTGTGTATATACGCCGACGCACGTCATACAAGCTTTTGCGATGGCGTGAACGATATTGAAATATGTAACCAAACCTAGTTACACTGTAAATTACTTTCCTACAGTACTTCAGCTTATTATATATTTTAGATAGTTCATAAGTACCTATACATGAGCACAAACTATAAAAATTTGTTGCGGCATATGAGCCAGAGGGCAATTCAAATCCTATTGTTATTTTGCCTCGGAGTATCAGGATCGTAAGGATACAAGTAAATACACTCGGAGCATAAAAATGTTGCCGCTACTTCGAACAAAGTCGATTTTGAATCTTCCGACTTCCGCCCCGACCAGTATAAGTAAACCGAGGCAACCCAAAGAGTAAAGTATCTTCGAATACCTACGAGTATCAACGAGCGATCTGCTGAATTTCGTGACGAACATTTATGGAATATTTTTACACATTGTATCTACGACTCAGGGCCCATAGGCTGTACCTTACTTTATTATTTTAAGTAAATTCGGCGATTACGACGACAATCGATAACCTCAAATATGTCTGACGGTCAAACTTCCCATATACCATGTCCTCTACATATTTCATTATAAAAGACCTGAGTCAAATATTGATGTTGGGAAGTAATGGATTCTAGACTAAGGTACTGCAACTTATTCTATTATGGGAGCAGCTGCCACAAGCAGGTATCTAATCATTCCAAATAAAGACAAATTGTGTCGACTAAATATTTGTTATACAAATAGCATTGTCTTTTGGTAACGGGTGCTTTCCTCGAATATAATTCCACACAGTAGCCAGGCCCCCTAGGACCATAGGAGTTGAGATTACGCCCAACCATCGCACAAGGCACCCAATACCTTGCTCCCTGGATCAGCTTAGTCTGCAGGAGCTGTCGCTCGTATCAGGTCGAACGGGGCACATTCTAAGCCCTCCCGTCTCACCAGTACGGTTTCGGAGCAGGTGTGACGCTGCTCACCCGCCGAAGGCCATTCGGTGGAGTCTCCACCTTAAATCGGCCCTCTTGCCAGCATCTTATCCATCAACCACTGCCACCACGAGTCCATACCCATTAATTGGCCGATCAGAGGGGTCGCTACTCCCTCCGGGCTGTAACTCGACCGCCCGTGGTACCAACCTTAGTCGTTGGTGGGACTATCGTATGGATGTACGACCACGTGACAGCCGGCCAGCGACCTGCTAACCGATCTCGGCTGTTCCAGATGGGACTCACGTAAGCGGGGGCCTCAAGGTACTTTTGTACCCGGGAACTTATCCCGGCGGTCCCATCCTTGGCATCAGGATCGTGGGTGCGCTACTGCCCAAGGCCACGTAGAGAGGATGTAATAGTAATTAAACGCCTTACACCTCCGACGACCTTCCCTGCGGAGTACATAGGGACTCACGTAAGCGGGACCCTTGTCCCGACGGTCCCCCTGGCTTCGGGAAAGTGGGTTTGCCAGCCCTCATAGGCTCACATAAGCGAGCCCTCCCTGCGGGAAATATTTGTTATACAATTATAAAATATGCTATGCAATCGTATCGTACAGTTTAACGTCATCATTCTTTCCTATAACCATTCAGTTATTATACGAAATGCCGCATATGATTTGAAAAAGTATATTTCATCCCAAATAGTATTGCAATTAAACGACTCAGAAGACCATCTTATTAATTATATTTTCCGGTATTACCTCTGTAGTTGTCGTGTGTGAAGAGGACGAAGGTCATGTGGACTAATAACGGAGTCTTTGTTGTTGTAAGCGTCAGATGTATTTGAGTTAAGGCTACCAATACTAGTCGCCGGGGGAGGGGGGTTAAAAGAATTCGTATTTGCCTACCTGACGACAATTGCTGGTTGCGGTGACATTGTTTTTACATTAATTGTAGCTCAGCGGTCTAGGTACTTCGAGGCGTCAACGACGTTATTTGCTTTGTCCTATGACACATATACCGCTACACTTCTATTTCTATACAAATATAATGCTAAATACTGAAATATATCACAAGTATTTCATATTTGAAATAACAGTCAAATTAACGGAATTAATCTGTTTGACATCTATGCGGATCAAGTCGTGTACGAATATATGTACAGCCTGTAGTTTTAATATTCTAAGCACGTATTGTATGCCGGACACTTATCTTTAATAAATTTTGCAAATCTGTTTATAGTAAGTGATGAATCATTAGGCCAATGACAAATAAGGCGACCTTTAAAAGATTTAACGAAACTTGCTTCTGCTGAACTTGGTCTATGAAGGTCGAATAGCTTCTCGTTTGTTTTTCAATTAAAGACATACTTTATGGAATGTGTTTTACTGACATACCGATTCCAAGGATTTCCGGTGCTTCTTAAAAATATTACACTCTGTTGTATGAAATATAATTTGCCCTTATTATAACCATTAACATCTAATGTCTTTTCTGGAAGTTCGTATACTATGGCATCGGAATTATTTTTCATTTCACGCTGTGTTACTCGCAACTTTTCACAGATATATGTACCAACAGGAAGTAGATCTTTGGCACGTATTCGAGTATAGTTATTTCCTGCTGGTTTCCACAAAGCTTCACAGAACAACGTCGCTTCCTCGTTCCTTTAAACAACAGTCATACATTAGTATTACATGAACGTACTCCTTGAAAAAACATTTCATTACTGGAAATCTAAAAGTTTATTATTGAACTCAATAAGATTCAGTTGCTTACCTGCTCCTCAAATATTTTTTGCTAATGTCCACTTCTCCTAAGTAGAATGCATCTATAATATGCAATGCAAGTACTTTTTGCTGATATATAAACTCCTTAGTTATTTCATATACAACCTCTGCGTTTACAAGTGTATTTGGTGGTAATTCTATGCCAATGTCATCGACACTAACCCAAGAATTCTTTGTATATCTATATACGTTGCTCCTTCCCACGCCCATATAAAATGTAGCGTGCTTCTTATCATCATCAGACATTGGCTTTGTACCACATGGCATACAAAACCAGTCATATAGTGATAAAAATGCATTTTCAATGTTAAATTCCATCAATTGTGCTGGATTAATAGTAAGAAATGAAGTATCTTTCAAAACAGTATTCAATTTGTCTTTGATTTCATGTGTCTTGGGATTGTCCTAGTTTCATCTGGAAGTTTCCAATACTCTAGATATTGTTTGCGCATATCAGCTTGTTTTGTCTCAACAAGAGTATTATCCGCATAAAATGCTGCAATTTTACACAGGTCGGTTATTTGTTTTCCGGCCAAATCTTTGTTAGAAGCACGTAGATATTGAACAAATTGTTTCTCTCTTTTTAATTTATTATATGATACTAGTTGTAAAACGTCGTCATTTACACCACCTTTTAAAAGCAGACGATTAACATGCTTCAGATATTCAGCAACATCTTGTACCCCAGATCGTTTCTTCTTACATATTAAGTAACGTTCTGAATTTCCTGGTCTAGAAGAGTATGGTTTAAAAATACAAACTTCTTCAAAGCAGCGATACATTAAATAAACTAAACCAGCAATAAAGGGTGTAAAAAGGTTGAATAATTTTGTCACAAAATCACCACCCTCTCTCTCAACCATCAATGCTATTAAAAATCGACAAAGATACAGTTGATTTGAAAGAATTTCTTGTACATTTTCTTGTCGTTCTACTGAGAATCCTCAATCAGACATCACAAAATGTACTCCTTTGCCATGGGTATGCTGCATTATAAGATTTGTAAATGCCTCTTCATTATCTGGGTCAAAGACGTCACCACTTTCCTTTGGTCCGTGGTATGGATGAAATGTTTCACAAGGACCCGCATAAAAATCTTCTAATTTGAAATCATGTTCATTTTCTAAAGTAAGAGCAAATCCTTTAGCACGTCATTTCTTTCGCCATAGAACATATTCCCTAAAACCTCCTGGTCCAGCACATACATCTGCAAAGTATAGCAGCCCATTCTCCCTCAAACCTTTTGGGTTAGTAAACATAAAGTTACATGCTCTATCTGTATTTGCAGTTTTAACAGTAGCACGATTTAAAAAAAATGCACCACGAATTGTTTCATGAGGATTACAACGTGTCCTTGCTCGACGCACTTCAACGTCATCCAAATGGGCGAATACCGTTTTCGCATTGATAAAAGTTTTCACTATATCTTCACAACAGAAATCAATTTCATCATCTGTGGTCAACTTTTCATATCACCGTTTCATATCTTTTACAAACTTTATAACTTCCTCTGCAGGATTCCATTTAAGACCTGAATCTTCATGTCCGGGAACATGATGTCCAAAGACTCTGCGACCATGCTGTCTAGGTGCTTGAACTGACTCTAAACGACCTTGTTCATTATTTCCGAGGCCGTAACCGCCTTATATCCCATCATTCGCATCATACTTTTGCCGTTATCGAGGAGATTGTTTGACTCTTGTGTTATTACTTGTATTCTTCTATTGTCAACTACCTTTTCATCAATATCCTCCTCGTCAGATTCACTTGAACATCTACGAATTTTTTGTCGTTTACTATGACTATAAGTATCTCTTTCAAAGCTCTTCCTTTTTGTCCTAGTATCCAATTCTTCTTGCATGGTATGTTGATGCATCAGTCGCATAACAATTCTGCTAGGAATATGATACATTTACACTGTACATGTGAATGTGTGTATAAGCGTCAGAGGATGTCCAGGCCTTAGTTGCGACAAAAGACAAGAGTCAGTGGTTAGAAGTATCTGGAAGAGTCTGTTGACAACAAGCGTGCGTGCGGGTAGGATTTCGAGGTCTTTAGAGTATAAGATATATGTATAACTGTTGTGTGCTAAATAAAGGGAATTATTTGTATTTGTGCAGATATGTCGACAAAACGGTGCTTGTTATATTCCACATAGACTCCCATACACTGGGCGCTTCATCTGGTTTAAGCCATGTTATATACGGAACGAGTCAAATCCAGCGTATTTGTTGTTTTGCACATTCAAGCCTAAATATTCAAGTGAATGTATCTCCGTTTTCATAGTAAGTATATTCACAATAGGATGCATGTTATACTCCACATTTGCTGCCAAATACAGCACACATCAGCCCGCTTGCAACACTGTCAAGACTGGACTCCGAGAAATCCAGCGTGATTGCAGTTTTGGATATTAATGCTTACATATTCGAATCAAGGTATCTCCGCTTGTTTTGCAGAAACATTGGCCATACGATGAGCGTTATATTCCACATCTGATGCCAAGTACAGTGCACATCATCCGGTTTACGCTATGTAAAATCTGGACCCAGCCAGATCCAGCGTAGTTGCAGTTTCGTATATTCAGGATTAAGTATTCAAACCGACGTATCTCCGATTCTATGGCACATATGGCTACAATTAGAGGCTCCTTATACTCCAAATTTGCTGCCAAACACAGTGCACGTTATCCCGTTTGATGCATGTAAAATCGGGACACAGCCGAACCCTGCGTATTTGCAGTTTTGCATAATCAGTATTAAATATTCGAACCAACGAATCTCTGGTTCTATGGCACACTTACAGACAATTCGGTGCGCGTTATATTTATCATCTGATGTCATATACAGCGCACATCAGTAGGTTAGAGTTATGTACGCTCTTGTCCCTGTCAAATACACCATAATTGCAATTTAGCATATTTATGCTTGAATATCGAGAGCAACGTATCTCCGTTTCTGTGGCAGATATGACGACAATTCGGTGGGCGTTATGCTCCTGATTTGCTGGTGAGCACAGAGCACATCTTCCGATTCTATCTTCTCTTCTGTCTTTCGTCTTCTCTGGTCACTGACAGATTCAGCGTAATTGCTGTTTTGCATATTCATGCCTAAATGTTCAAACCAACGTATTAGCGCTGCTATTGGATACGAATGTCGCAAATGCGATGAGCGCTATACTCCACAATAACAGCCAAATGCAGTACTTATGCGCTTTGTTCTACGTCGACTCTGGTTCCTGTTATATGCAGTGTAATTGTAGTTTCGCAGATTCAGACTCAAGTATTCAACTCTACGTTTCTCCGTTGCTATTGCTGATATGTCGACAATTCGATGTGCCTGGTACTCCACATTTCTTGCCAACTACATCGCTTACCAGCCAGTTTGCGCTATATCCACACTGGCCCCAGGCAGATCATGCATATATATATCGGAGATGAAAGAACACCGGAACCTTCCCTTCGGAATTTTGGGAAGACTCCTAGTACTGTAATTTAGATTTCACCATAGCCGTATTATGAAACTGTAGTCATTCGATCCGACTGTACTTATTTGAGATTTATAATAGTGAGCTCGGGCTCGAGGCGACAACCAATAGCCGAACGTAGTCGCGGTCAAGGGATAAACGTTTTGTCTAACAAAGGCATGAAGTAACTCTATAGCTCTCCTTAAAAGAAATACTTGGGACGGGGCACGACGGTAAGCATTTCAACGATTTCTGTCCCGTGGATCTCCACACGCAGACTCTATTCTTTGAGTAAGATGATTACCAGATGTCGACACGTCTCCGCAGTACATGTTCAGCTAGCCCGAGGACCGGCTATGAATCTTAAGATTTGTTTAACTAAAGTCCTTCAAACCGACAAACAGTCCTCGTTCCAACTACGAGAAAATAGGAGAAATCTATTTTTCTCACGAACGACGCTACCTCTTCTCGAAGCTCTTAAGGGCGGCTAGCACCCTTCCCTAACCACCAGCATGGAAATTGACCAATTAGCAGTAACGCCAATTTCCCTCACTTTACGAACGAAGAATTATCTCCACGAATCCGATGATTTCGTGCCCTTAGGCACACCCATCATAGTTTTCCTCGACAGCGTTACCGTAATGGAGAAACACTCTCCCTTACGATCACGACGACGATTCAAATAACCCTCTGCTACGTAATGATTGCCCCATGCATTAACATTGAGTACAACTTAGACGCTAAAGAAAAGTAGAGTTCGTCATCCCGTTGACCGCTGATTCGTTATTGAGCCTAGGATCATAGTCATTAGCTTCCCGAGTATCTAATTATCGCGATTACTTGTCCAATTCCACCATAGTCATATTTGCACTAGTAAATATCACCTCTATTGCATAATGATCACGTCTAGCGCCAATAGGGATTCGTTTCACGTCCTTAACCCTAACTCTAATTTTAACGCCAACCCGAAATCTGAAGTGGGATCAGTGCCGACTATAACAGTGCTAGAACTTAAGACCATCGTGCGCAAGTAATTCAGTCGCTAGTGCAAAAATCGAGTGTGAAACCTAACAATTTTTCGCTACCACGTTTTAACCCTTAAAATCGCGTGCTCCGACTCCGCTGCATGGGGCGCAGCTGCCAACCTGATTATGGAGGGAAACTATGATTTCAATAACGAGTGGCGAGTCGACTCGTGCGTACTGGAAGCATCAACGGATAGATCAAGTCATCTGGGTGAATCGTTTCCATTTTACTCCGATTCGGGAGCAGAGCGTTCACTAATTAAAGAGTCCACGGCCTCGGCATTTTCTGACAAAGGAATGACTGACATATTAGTAATGCGAGGAGTAGGGAATACCTGTATTAAACAAATGCCAACCATTTGTTCATCGTGTGTATTAATGATTTTTACATCGAAGATAATTTCTCATGTCCTTCCTGATAGTTATTTAAAATATGATATCGCGATTTGTTGCGGAACTCTAAGTCTGGGTTTTGACGTAACATTACACAAAATAGCCTCGCTATGTGTAAAACAAAAATAATTAATGTCTGTAATGAAACCACTGCAAACGAGATCGTCGTTAATGAAGTTGACACTGATGTACATGGTAATAATAAAAGTCGATCAATTTCTCTTCTCGTCAAATTCAAAGATTCATTGGTTACGGGTTTCCTACGTATTCGCGCAAATACAGGCCGGTTAGAAATACGATTAATTGATCCTAACACCACCGTACGAGGAAGTTCTTATAGACTTAGCGAGGAGAAGCGAAGAGCGGTACGTGAGAAAACAAGCGTTTTAATTAATGCAAAGATCATAAGGCCTAGTAATTCGCCATTTGCGAGCCCTACGTAACTCGTGAAGAAGAAAAACGGCTCAGATAGATTATGAGCAGGTTCCCGAGAGCTAAGTCAAAATATGGTCGCGGATCGGTACCCTTTATTCCTTATTGCGGATCAAGTCGCGAGATTGCAAGAGGCGAGATACTTTATTAGCCTGGACATGGTCAGCGGGTTTCACCAAAGTCCTATTTATCCTAATTCAGCGGAGTATACAGCGTTCGTTACCCCCGACAGATAATATGAATAGATAACGATGCCATTTGGACTGAAAAATTGCACCGTCCGTCTTTCGGAGGGCTATTCGCAACGCCCCAGGCGACCTCGCTCATTCGTACGTTATTATTTATTTCGATAACGTCCTAATTATTGCCGACTCGATAGATCAAGCTTTACAAAGATTGAAACACCGTATTAGATACCCTCGTAAAAGCCGGATTCTCTTTTAACTTTGCGAAACGTTCTCTTAAGCACATCGGTGCTCTATTTGAGATATGTAATTCATAACGGCGAAGTTCGTCCCGACACGGGTAAAATACACACCTTAAGTTCTTTACCTGTGCCAACGACCGTCACACAGTTCATCCCAAAATTCTCACAGATGAGGAAACTACGCGCTCATCCCTGTACGCGCTCATCTCAGATAACAGAAATATAACTTGGACAGATAGACACGAAAAAATAAGACAACAGGTAGTTTCCGTGCTGACCGACGCGCCGGTGCTAATGATATTCAACCCCAATTACCCGATAGAACTACCTACTGATGCTAGCTCGGAGAGTTACGGGGCGATTTTGACGCATCAAGCCGAAGGTAAGAACAGGGTAATAGAGTATTACAATAATAGAACTAGCCCCGCGGAATCCAGATATCACTCCTATGAACTCGAAACATTAGCTATCGTAAACGCCGTAAAACATTTCCGTCACTATCTACATGGACGGAAATTTCTTGTCGTCACGGATTGCAACTCGTCGAAAGCGCTGAGTAATAAAGTACATTTAAATGACAGGGACCAGAGGTGCTGGACTTACTTGCAGACTTTTATTTATGACTTTATGTATCGGGAAAGTAAACGGACGGCTCACGTAGATTTCTTTTCGCGAAACCGCACAGGCGTTGACCCTATTAAATTCGACAAAATCAAAGAGAAAATAGTTAATCTGGCAGAAATTTCGGAAGATTGCCTGTTAGCGGAACAACGTCGTGATTCTCAAATCTTGGAAATCGTCAAGGAATTGCAAAACGGTGGGCTCGCGGGAGACATCGCGAATACATACGAATTAAGGTCCGGTACTATTTACCATAGGATACAAAGAAACGGCAGGACTCTCTGTTTACCTATAGTCCCAAGTGGTTTTAGATGGTCTGTTATTAACCGTGTGCACCAGTCAATTATGCACTAAGGTTGGGAGAAACTATACGAATATTACTGTTTCGAAGTGATGGCGAAGTACGTTCGCCGATTCATTGAGAACTGTCATGCTTGTCAAGATTCGAAAGCTAGTTTAGGTAAGGTACAAGCCGAACTGCATCCTATACCTAAGACCAGCATACCCTGGCATACGGTCCACATGGACATAACAGGCAAGTTGAATGGTAAAAGCGATTCAAAGGAGCACGTCATTGTTTTGATCGACGTCTTCACTAAATTCGTATACCTGCATCATACTCGTAAGATAGATTCCCTTAACACCATTAAAGCGCTTAAATCCGCTATATTTTTATTCGGGAGGCCCTGTCGGATAATAGCAGATCAGGGAATATGTTTTAAGGGTAAGGAATTTCGAGAATTCTGCGAAAGCAAACGAATTAAAGTTCACTTGATAGCGACCGGTGCTAGTAGAGCCAAGGGACAGGTAGAACGTGTTACGGGTGCATTGAAAATTATGTTCACGGTAGTGGAAACGACCGGGCGGCCGTGGCAAGACGCGATTGGGGAAATACAGTTGGCTTTGAATTGCACCACCAACCGCGTGACAAACTCGAGCTCATTTGAACTACTAATAGGTAGAACGACAAGACCGTACGATCTGTTGTTACCCGATAACATCAAAAGTATCGATATCTCCAATATAAGACGACAGGCAATAAAGGGGATGGAAACTAGTGCTAGGTATGATGAGGATGGATTTGACGAAACTAAAGCTAAAGCGGTTAGGTTTAACCTCGGTGATTTCGTATTACGCAAAATGAGGAACGAAATCAAACCAAATTAGATCCAAAATTTAGAGGTCCATTTGTAATAGCAGAAGTTTTGGAAGGAGGCATGTATATCTTAAAAGTATTAAACGGTAAGCGATCGTTCAAGTACAGTCACGACATGTTGAGGAAAATGCCAGATGGATGCACCCCTGCCGAGTTGGATGTCTGTGGTGAAGGCCATAACAGTGGCCATGACGATATGAGTACTTCGATCTCGGAAGATTAGTAGCACTATGCCAATAACACCCGGCAGGGGGAGTTCGCACGCTTTTCATTTCATGGTAACAGTGTGATAAAGCTCAGAGAGAACGTGTGATGTGGCTCACACGCTTTTCATGGTAACAGTGTGATAAAGCTCAGAAAGAACGTGTGATGTGGCTCACACGCTTTTCATGGTAACAGCGTGATACAGCTCAGAGAGAACGTGTGATGTGGCTCACACGCTTTTCATGGTAACAGTATGATAAGGCTCAGTGAGAACATGCGATGCGACTTGCATGCTTTTCGGGGTGACAATATGATAAGACTCAGTGAGACCGTGGAACGAAGCTCTATGTGCTCATACGATCTAGAAGACCGAGATCCTTTGGAGTGCGAAATCGAAAATGGTCCATCATGCCGTTACGATCCGACTGATAACCTGCAGGATGCAACTATCACATTGGATACTAAGTTTAACGCTACTAATTTTCATAATCTTTTATTTTTTTGCTGCCAAATCCCCGAACAGGATTTGTTGCTACACTGGACCCTTGCCTTATTGGAACATCTAGTTAAATTGTGAATAATGTTAATTGTATCGAGTCTAATGTTAGGAAACTCAATATTTTAGTTACACACGAGGACGTGTGATAGTCAGAATGGCTGTGTCGGAGATGAAAGAACACCTGAAACTTCCCTTCGGAACTTTGGGAAGACCCCTAGTACTGTAATTTAGACTTCACCATAGCCGTATTATGAAACTGTTGTCATTCAATCCGACCGTACTTATTTGAGATGAGGTGACGTGCGTGATAGGTATAGAAGAATCACTCGGTATTGTTTAACAATAACTGTTTATTTGCTTGTGTTCGTGGTATACACTAGCTGGCCGAAAGCACGGTACAATTATCGATTCAGGATTACAAGTTCAAGCTCGGCGCGATACTTTACGCGGTGGTTCGAGTCGAGACGATTGCACATACGTCGAGAGATTCAGATTCGCTATTACGTACGACTGCGGACGAACAATCCAGAAGGCGTCTTCCAACTTGCCTCGCGGCTCGCGATAGAACAGAATGAATTTGTGTCGCGATGATGCTCCTTAGGAAAACTGTGTTTGGGTGTGTCGAAGGATACGGGATCATCGGATTCGTTCAGAAAAGTATTAGTTCAGAGAGTGAGGGAAACGGACGTCGCTGTTAATTGGAAAAATTGTGAGTTGGTTGTTGGAAAGGGATGACAGCTGCCCTTGAGAGAAAGTTGCTAGCGAGGAGCGTCGTACGTGAGAAAAAGCAGATTTCCCGTAGTGGGTGGTATGTGTAGGGACTATTGAACAAAGACTATTTGTCCCTTTAGAGAATCTTAGCTGCATAAATCCTAAGATTTATAGCGGGTCCTTAGGCTCGCTGTAAATATTCGGTGAGAGTGTATCTGACAGACATCTGGCAATCATCTGTTCGAAAGGTAGAGTCCTTGTGTAGCGAGGCACGGGACAGAAACCGTTGGGAAGTTTGCTGTCGAGTGCCGCTACAGAGATTTATGATAGTGAGCTCGGACTCGAGGAGACAGTCAGTCTCCAAACGTAGTCGCGGTCAAGGGATGAACGTTTTGTCTAACAAAGGCATGAAGTAACTCTATAGCTCTCCTTAAAAGAAATACTTGGGACGGGGCACGACGGTAAGCATTTCAACGATTTCTGTCCCGTGGCTCGCCACACGCAGACTCTATTATTTGAGTAAATACATGAGCAGCTAGTACGAGGACCCGCTATAAACCTTAAGATTTGTTTAATTAAAGTCCTTCAAACCGACAAACAGTCCTCGTTCCAACTACGAGAAAATAGGAGAAATCTATGTTTCTCACGATCGACGCTTCCTCTTCTCGAACTCTCTCTTGAGGGCGGCTAGCACCTTTCCCTAACCACCAACATGGAAATTGACCAATTAACAGTAACGCCAATTTCCCCCATTTTCCGAACGAAGACATTTCTCCACGAATCCGATGATGTTGTGACCTTAGGCACACCCATCATAGTTTTCCAGGACAGCGGCGCCGTGATTGAGAGACGGCACTCTCTAGTGCGATCTCATCAGCAATCGACCTGTCTTTCTTATACGTAGTAATTGCTCCTTGCTCTAACATGTAGTGCAACTTAGACGCTAACGTAGTGTAGAGTTCAGCATCCGTTGACCGCGAAAACGTTGCCGGAACCGAGACCATTGTCATAGTGCCGTCATTTGTTACTTACACCCTCATCAAACCTAAGGACCCACCATAAACTTAGACTTTTTAAGTAATTCTAGATGGTCCCTTTCATCTTGCACATCCAATTTCATAAATGTTTTTGATTGATGTGTATTTCTTAGAAAAGTCCTAATGTTATTGTGCGCTCTTAGAAACTGCGGAAAAGCTGGTAGTTATATAATGGGAAAACCGGTAATTATATAATATTAAACTATATATATGTCGGGTTGGCGTTACGATTAGAGTTAGGGTTAAGGGCGTAAACGAATCCCTATTGACACTAGACGTGATCACTATGCAATAGAGGAGATATTTACTAGTGCAAACATGACCATGTTGGAATTGGACAAGTAATCGCGATAATTTGATACTCGAGAAGCTAATGACGATGATCTTAGGCTCAATAATGAATCCACGGTCAACGGGATGACGAACTCTACTCTTCTCTAGCGTCTAAGTTGTACTCAATGTTAATGCATGGGGCAATCACTACGTATCCGAGAGTTACTTGAATCGTCGTCGAGATCGTACCGGAGAGTAACTCTCCGTCTCGACGATGCCGTCGAGGAAAACTATAATGGGTGGGTCTAAGGACATGAGATCCTCGGATTCGTCAAAGAAAGCTTTCGTTCCAAAGGTGAGGGAAATTAGCGCTGTTGCTAATTGGTCGATCTCCATATCGGCGTTTTGAAAGAGATGCTGGCCGCCCTTGAGGGGAGGTTGTTGACGGGGGCATCGTTCGTGGAAGATAGGCTTCTCCTATCGTCCCGTAGTTGGAACAAGGACTGTTTGTCTAAATGAAGAACTTTGCTTGACTAAATCTTAAGATTTATTGCGGGTCCTCAAGTTAGCTAAACATACTGCGGAGGTATAGTGACATCTGGAGATCATCTTACCCGAAGGATAGGATCTGCGTGTGGCGAGCCACGGAACAGAAACCTTTGAAATATTTACTGCCACGTGTCGCTACGGCTATTTCTTTAAAGGAGAGGTATAGAGTTACTCTGTGCCTTTGTTAGATAAAACGTTCATCCCTTGACCGCGGCTACGTTCGGCGACTGGTTGTCGCCTCGAGCCCAAGCTCACTATCATAAACCTCGAACAATCGGAGCGACATTTGTTTAATCTAAATTACGACATTACGGTATTCCCGAGAATCCAAGGAGAGGTTCCGGTGTTTTTCCATCTCCGACACGGCCATTCTGACTATCACACGTCCTCGGGTGCAACTACAAGATTGAGTCTTTCTAACATTAGGTTCGGTACAATTAGCATGTCTACAATTTAACTTAATGTCTAAATAAGCTGAGGGTCCAGTGTAACAACAAAATTTTGTTCGGAGGTTTGACAACAAAAGGAATAGAAGAGCACATGAATTAGTAACGTTGTAATTAGTATTGGAAGTGCTAGTTGCATCCTGTGGGTTATCAGTCGGGTCATAACGGCGAAATGGACCAGTCTCGATTTCGCACCCCAATGGATCTCGTTTTTCTAGATCGCACGACCGCACCAAACTTCGTAACACTATAGCTCATGGTGCGCGTGAACACATCACTTGCCCCTTAGTCGAGCTTCATAACACTATAGCTCATGGTGCGCGTGAACACATCACTTGCCCCTTTACCAAGCTTCATAACTCTATAGCTCATGGTGCGCGTGAACACATCACTTGCCCCTTTACCAAGCTTCATAACACTATAGCTCATGGTGCGCGTGAACACATCACTTGCCCCTTTACCAAGCTTCATAACTCTATAGCTCATGGTGCGCGTGAACACATCACTTGCCCCTTTACCAAGCTTCATAACTCTATAGCTCATGGTGCGCGTGAACACATCACTTGCCCCTTTACCGAGCTTCATAACGTACTCCGTAAGGTGCTACGGTCTTTGTGCTAAGGATCTTCCGAGATCGAGGTGCTCATGTCGTCGTGGTCACTGTTATTGCCGTCACTACCGACGTCCAACTCAGCGGGAACGCGACTGTCCGGCATTTTTCTTAATCTGTCGTGATTGTCTTTATACGGTCGTTTGCCGTCTAGCGTTTTTAAAATATATCTATCTCCTTCCAAAATCTCGGTTATTACGAATGGACCCTTGAATTTTGGCTTTAGCTTGGTTTGGTTTCTTTTCTCATTTTTGCGTAGTACGAAATCGCCGAGGTTAAACCTAACCACTTTAGCTTTGTTTCTATCAAAATCTTTCTTTGTTGTACTGGGCTTTACTTTCTATGTTCTATACAGCCTGCTGTCTTACATCAGGGATATCGACTTCCTTTTCTTCGATATTGTTGGGTAGTAATAGGTCGTACGATCTCGCTGTTCTACCGATTAGTAGTTGTAAAGGGCTCGAATTAGTCACGCGGTTGGTGGTGCAGTTCAACGCTAGCTGTATTTCCCCAATCGCGTCTTGCCACGGCCGCCCGGTCGTTTCTACTGTCGTGAACGTATTTTCAATGTACGCATAACACGCTCTACCTGTCTATTAGCTCTATCATCGGTCGCTATCGAGTGAACTTTAATTCGTTTGCTTTCGCAGAATTCTCGAAATTCATTACCCTTAGAACATCTTTCCTGATCTGCTATTATCCGGCAGGGACTTCCGAATAAAATATAGCGGGTTTAAGCGCTTTAATGGTGTTACGGAAATCTATCTTACGAGTACGATGCAGGTATACGAATTTAGTGAACACATCGATCAAAACAATGACGTACTCCTTTGAATCGCTTTTACCACTCAACTTGCCTGTTATGTCCATGTGGACCGTATGCCAGGGTATGCTGGTCTTAGGTATAGGATGTAGTTCGGCTTGTATCTTACCTGAACTAGCTTTCGAAACTTGACAAGCATGACAGTTCTCAATGAATCGGCGAACGTACTTCGCCATCCCTTCGAACCAGTAATACTCGTACAGTCTCTCGAGCATTTTCTCCCAACCTAAGTGCATAATTGACTGGTGCACATAGTTAATAACAGACTATCTAAAACCTCTTAGGACTATAGGTAAACAGAGAGTTCTGCCTTTTCTTTGTATCCTACGGTAAAGAGTACCGGACCGTAATTCGTATGTATTCGCGATGTCTTCCGCGAGCTCATCGTTTTGCAATTTCTTGACGATTCCCAAGGTTTGAGAATCACGACGTTGTTCGGCTAATCGCCAGTATTCCGATATTTCGGCCAGATTGATTTCTTTCTCCGCAATTTTATCAATTTTACGGTGGTCTAAATCTACGGGGTTTCGCGAGAAGAAATCTACGTGGGCTGTCCGTTTACTTTCCAGATACATAATGTCAAAAAAAACAAAAGTCTGCAAGTAGGCCCATCACCGATGGTCCCTGTCATTTAAATGTACTTTGTTACTCGACGCTTTCGACGAGTCGCAATCCGTGACGACAAGAAATTCCCGTCCATGTAGATAGTGACGGAAACGCTCGACTGCGTTTACGACTGCTAACGTCTCTAGTTCGTAGGAATTATACCTAGATTCTGCGAGGGTAGTTCTTTTACTGTAATACTCTATTACTTTGCCTTTACCTTCAACTTGATGCGTCAAAATCGCCCCGTAACTCTCTCCGAGCTAGCGTCAGTATGTAGTTCTATCGGGTAATTGGGGTCGAATATCATTAACACCGGCGCGTCGGTCAGGGCGGAAACTGCCTGTTGTCTTATTTTCTCGTGCCTATCTGTCCAAGTTATATTTCTGTTATTTGAGATGAGCGCATACAGGGGTTTCATCACCTGTGAGAATTTAGGGATGAACTTTCGGAAGTACGAAGCTAACCCTATGAACTGCCTGAACTGTGTGACGGCTGTTGGCACAGGTAAAAAGCTTAAGGTGTGTATTTTACCCGGGTTCGGACGAACTTCTTCGTTATGAATTACATATCTCAAATAGAGCACCGATGTCTTTAGAAAAGAACAGTTCGCAATGTTAACAGAGAATCCTGCTTTTACGAGGGTATCTAATACGGTGTTCAATCTTCCTAAAGCTTGATCTATCGAGTCGGCAATAATTAGAACGTTATCGAAATAAATAACAACGTACGAATGAGCGAGGTCATCCAGGGCCTTGCGAATGGCCCTCCGAAAGACGGACGGCGCAATTCTTCAGTTCAAACGGCATCGTTATCTACTCATATTGTCTGTCGGGAGTAACGAACGCTGTATACTCCGCTGAATTAGGATAAGTAGGAATTTGGTGAAACCCGCTGGCCATATCCAGGCTAATAAAATATCTCGCCTCTTGCAATCTCGCGACTTGATCCGCAATAAGGAGTAAAGGGTACCGATCCGCGACGGTACTTTGATTTAGTTCTCGGGGATCCACTCATAATCTATCTGAGCCGTGTTCTTCTTCACGAGTTACGTAGGGCTCGCGAATGGCGAATTACTAGGCCTTATGATCTTTGCTTTAATTAAAACGCTTATTTTCTCACGTACCGCTCTTCGGTCCTCCTCGCTAAATCTATAAGGACTTCCTCGTACGGTGATGTTAGGATCAATTAATCGTATTTCTAACCGGCCTGTATTTACGCGAATACGTAGGGAATCCGTAACGAATGAATCTTTGAATTTGTCGAGAAGAGAAATTGATCGACTTTTATTATTACCATGTACATCAATGTCAGCTTCATTAACGACGATCTCGTTTGCAGTGGTTTCCTTACAGACATTAATTATTTTTGTTTTACACATAGCGAGGCTATTTTGTGTAATGTTACGTCAAAACCCAGACTTAGAGTTCCACAACTAATCGCGATATCATATTTTAGATAACTATCAGCAAGGACATGAGAAATTATCTTCGATGTAAAAATCATTAATACACGCGATGAACAAATGGGAGGCGTATGTTTAATACAAGTATCTCCTGCTCCTCGCATTACTAATATGTCAGTCATTCTTTTGCCAGAAATCTCGAGGTCACGGACTCTTTAATTAGTGAACGCTCGGCTCCCGAATCGGAGTAAAAATGGAAACGACTCACCCTGATGACTTGATCTAACCGGTGATGCTTCCAGTACGTAGAAGTCGACTCGCCACTCGTTATTGAAATTATGGTTTTCTTTCATAATCAGGTTAACAGTTGCGCCCCGTGCAGCGGGGTCGGAACGTGCGATTTTAAGGGTTAAAACGTGGTAGCGAAAACTTGTTAGGTTTCGCACTCGATTTTGCACTAGCGACTGGGTTACTCGCGCACGATGGTCGTAAGTTCTAGCACTGTTATAATCGGCACTGATCCCACTTCTGATGTCGGGTTGGCGTTACGATTAGAGTTAGGGTTAAGGGCGTAAACGAATCCCTATTGACACTAGACGTGATCACTATGCAATAGAGGAGATATTTACTAGTGCAAACATGACCATGTTGGAATTGGACAAGTAATCGCGATAATTTGATACTCGAGAAGCTAATGACGATGATCTTAGGCTCAATAATGAATCCACGGTCAACGGGATGACGAACTCTACTCTTCTCTAGCGTCTAAGTTGTACTCAATGTTAATGCATGGGGCAATCACTACGTATCCGAGAGTTACTTGAATCGTCGTCGAGATCGTACCGGAGAGTAACTCTCCGTCTCGACGATGCCGTCGAGGAAAACTATAATGGGTGGGTCTAAGGACATGAGATCCTCGGATTCGTCAAAGAAAGCTTTCGTTCCAAAGGTGAGGGAAATTAGCGCTGTTGCTAATTGGTCGATCTCCATATCGGCGTTTTGAAAGAGATGCTGGCCGCCCTTGAGGGGAGGTTGTTGACGGGGGCATCGTTCGTGGAAGATAGGCTTCTCCTATCGTCCCGTAGTTGGAACAAGGACTGTTTGTCTAAATGAAGAACTTTGCTTGACTAAATCTTAAGATTTATTGCGGGTCCTCAAGTTAGCTAAACATACTGCGGAGGTATATTGACATCTGGAGATCATCTTACCCGAAGGATAGGATCTGCGTGTGGCGAGCCACGGAACAGAAACCTTTGAAATATTTACTGCCACGTGTCGCTACGGCTATTTCTTTAAAGGAGAGGTATAGAGTTACTCTGTGCCTTTGTTAGATAAAACGTTCATCCTTTGACCGCGGCTACGTTCGGCGACTGGTTGTCGCCTCGAGCCCAAGCTCACTATCATAAACCTCGAACAATCGGAGCGACATTTGTTTAATCTAAATTACGACATTACGGTATTCCCGAGAATCCAAGGAGAGGTTCCGGTGTTTTTCCATCTCCGACATATAATTATATAATATTAAATTATATTATATTAAAATTATATAATATTAAATATATCTGATGAAAATGTGTGGATTTTCTCATGAACAAGGTCATCCATGAGCCACGGTGGTAGGATGCTTACTCCTCCTATCTTCATTCATTAACGCTGATCATACCCAATGGGTATCGCGAATCCTTGTCCTCCCTTTTCATAACAAAAAGTGTGAACAACGAATCAGCTTCCCTTGTTCAAAAATTACCTACATACCGATCTTTCCTCCGTAAGTATGTAAGAGGGGAATTCGAGTTATATCTTGACACCCGTGACTTTTTCGAAAACCACCTATCTATGCATACTCAATCTAGGTTTTCAGATCAGTCAATATATCTACCCGGATTCACTCATATAAGATCAATCCATTTCTTCGTCACCATTATCTTAAACGGCGGAGTTACTAACTTGTGTTGTTTTACAAAGTTGTTGGAAATACATATTTCATAAATATTGAAATATGTATAATTTTTGTGCTGGACTAGGTCCAGTGCGTAGTGGAGATCTTTGTAACGGGATATCACTGTGTGGAGATATGTGTGTGCGCGGCGACTGAGAAACAGACGAATGTAAACAGTTCTATCGGTTAACAGTCTTCAAAAGGTCGGATATGAATAAAAGTGCTGAGACACGCGCAAGTGTACATTGATAAATATTCTAGAAATCGTTTATAAAGTAAATATGTGTCTACGTTAATAGTTATGGCCAGCGTACAATATTTCGGCCATCAGGATGCACAATTCTCAACATGGTAGCAAAAATCGTGGTTGACGAGATTTAAGGTTATGGGACAACGTGTAACCGGGCGTGAATGTGTAAAAAAGGTTCATTTTGAAAGAATTGGAAATATGTTCTGAAGAGATAAAAAGGCTGTTGGCGGAGCAGATAAAAGAAATCTGTATAGTGAGGAGAACTATTTTTGAAAAAAGGGTGAAGATGAAAAGACGAATCAAGATGCCAATGGACGATAAAACTAAAATGCAAGTATTCGATGTACGTGATTACAAAGCGTGGAAAAAAAGAATATTAATGTATTTAAAGTGTAAAAAATGTTATGAATTGGATACAGGAGAGAAAATGGACACGGATGCGAAAGATAATTGGGATGAAAAGAATCAATGGGCGATGAAGTAGATCTATTGTAGATTAGAATTTGTTGGTGATCAAGACACTGTTTACAAAATAATTACAAAATTCGATGAGATGTATATGAAGGAATCAACAGCATTGCAACTTTGTATAAGACGTAGACTCGACATGATGAGGTTGAAAGATTTTGAGGAATCAGGTTCATTTTTCACGGAATTTGAGAAGACGATAAATGAATTAAAGGATGTTGGTGCAAACGTAAGTGAACGTGAAAAACTCGATTACATGCTGAAAACACTACCAGAATCATTGATTTATATTGATGACTTAATCGACTCATTGAAAGAAAGTGATTGAACTTGTGATTTTTTAAAAAATAAAATTATAATGTGGGAAATACGTAGGGAGAGTAAAAGTGACAGGAAATGGTCAAATGTCTTCAAAGTTGAGAAAAGAGAGAAATAAAGTGCCATGGCTGTGGAAAGTACGGCCACGTGATAAAAAATTGCACGAATACATGCAGAGGCGGAATCAATGGAGGAGCGCAATGGCAAGGAGGTGCGAATCAGCCATAGCAGAATAGGGGTCGCGGCGGACGAGGTTCTGGCCAGAGAAGACGAGGATATGTTCAGCGTGGATTTGGTCAACGAGGACGGAGCAGAGGTTGGCAGCAACGCTACAATGGGGCAAGTCGACAAGACGCAAATTATTTAAACAGCCAGGACTACGACGACCAAGGAATTGACTCCTTCCTAACGCGAGTGCAGCGCGATTATAGTAAGGATACTATCACAGTATATACCAGCGATACGCGAAAAATAGATCGGATATTGGATAGTGAATGTTCAGATCACATTGTAAATGATGACTCGTATTTTATTGAGTACGAAAACTTAAAGAACCCGATAAATGTAAAACTAGGAGACGGTAGAACATTAAAAGGAACAAAAGTTGGAAAAATTTTAACTTACTTTGAAGTAAACAAAAGAAGGGTTAAAATTATAATGTCAAATGTATTTTATGTGGAAGAAATGGATAATAACTTGGATAGCTATGCGAGAGTAACGAATAAAAATAAGAGAGTCTCAGCAGGGAATACTTCAAAGATCTATAACAAATATAGAAAGTTGATAGGGATCGCATTCAAAGATCATGGTTTATATAAAATAACTAGTTACATTGGAAGGCCAGAATCTCACGCCAAAAATGCAGAAAAAATGACGAACAGGGAAAAATTTCACAGAATCCGAGGACATGTAAACTTTAATTATTTAGATACGATGTGTAAGAAAAAATTAATTGAGAGAATGCCAGAAAAATTGGAGCAAGTTCCATTAAAATGTGGTGCGTGTATGCAAAATAAATAGCACAATGTACCTATCCAGAGTAACTGTAGTAGAGCTCGCGAGATTTTAGAATTGGTACATACCGATTTAAATGGGCCTCATAAAAATACCAGGTTTGATGGATCTAAATATTTCTTAACATTTATAGACGATTATAGGAAGTGCGCATTAATTTATACTTTGAAATCGAAAGATGAGGTTTACGATTGAATCCTTGATTATATAAATAAAGTTGAAAATCTTACTGGTAAGAAGATAAAGAGACTAAGATGCGATAATGGAAAAGAATATATGAACAAAAACATGTACAATCTAATTAGGGAAACGGGAATTTTCCTAGAACCATGCCCACCTTATGTTCACTAGTTAAATGGAACAGCTGAGCGCTACCGTAGAACAATCACGAATTCCGCTAGATGCTTATTACATGATTCGAAACTAAATATTAAATATTGGTCGGAGATAGCTAGAACCGCGGTGTACTTAAAAAATAGAACCATTACGAAAACATGTGAAAATAAAACACCAATCGAAATATTGTTAAGAAGGAAACCGGATATAATTAATTTAAGATTGTACGGGAGTATAGTTTTCGTAAGAGTATCTGAAATTAAAATAAATTCGAAATGGTACAAAAAGGCAGATATTGGAATACTTGTAGGTTATGAAAACGTTGGATATAGGACCTTAGTTAATAATAAAATTATAATTGCAAGACACGTAGAATTTATAGGTGAAAATGATAATTTAGTAGGATTTCAAGGAATGGATGAATCAGATAATGAAACGGAGAAGGATTTTGAAGAACATTCGGATACAAACGAAATTCATGAAAGTGAAACAAGTGACGAAAAGGTCGAGCAGTTTGTAATAAGAAGGGAGAGAAATTTAAGTAACGAATCAGAAGAAAAATTTGAGGACATAGAAAATAATTTGAGAAGGCCAGGACGGGAAACAAAGAAACCTCAAAGATATGGCCAAACGAGCTCATATTTCATTTATGTGAATGTAGTTAGCGCAGGCAGTCCTCAAACCTATGAAGAAGCTTTCAGTGGAGATGACAGCAGATCATGGAAAGAAGCAATGGATCGAGAAATGAATAGTTTAGTCAAAAATGAAAACCTGGCAATTAGTAGAGAAACCAAAAGATAAAAAGGTATTAGATTTGAAATGGGTATATACGAATAAATCCGATAATCGTAAGAAAGCGCGACTAGTTGTTCGGGGTTTCCAACAAAAGGAAATACCGGAAGATTTATACTCTCCAGTGGCAAAAATGCAAACGCTGAAGTTATTGCTATCTTATTGTTGTCATTATGGTTCGATGATTATGCAAATGGATGTAGAAACAGCATTCCTAAACGGAACTATAAAATCGGAAGTATTTGTAAAACAAACTATGGGTTACGCCGATAAAAGGGGGAAAGTATGTAAACTAGGTTTGTAAGTATGTGAAATAGGTTTGTAAAGAAGTGAGAGTGATTATTGTTTGTATATGAAGTATGAGAGCGATCATGTTATATACTTAATTCTATTCGTGGATGACTTATTAATGTGTGGTAAATACAAAAGAAAAATAGATGAAATTAAAAATAAATTGTCAAACAAATCGATGAAAGACTTAGGTGAAGTAAAGA
>NW_026109447.1:0-37330 GCF_024516045.1 Bombus affinis | reverse complement strand
ACTGTACTATGAGGAAATAGTACTATTTATGTGAAACTATTCATAAACTGTAAACATGTGTCGGTAGGCAATAGGATAAATACTTCCGGCTCCTCGGGCTGGTGCGAATATTTCAATGTCCGTATGTGCCAAACCGTTGGTTTATGACACACCTTTACGCGTCTCTCGCTCGCGGCGTTCGCTCGAAAACTATAGCCTAACCTAAATCCAATCCATCTTGCGTTCATTATTCGATATGATGGCGACAAATTTCAAATTTGCGAACGTGTCGGATCGGTTGTGGGGTTGGACTAGATTTTTACGAGCGAGCGGAGCGAGCGAGCAACGGTCACAATTTCCAAGCTATACAAATACCATATATTGTCTTGCATATATTTCGTGCTTGTACCTAATTTAGTCAGCCATTTCGGACATCACGTTGCACTGTACTATGAGGAAACGGTACTAATTATGTGAAACTATTGGTAAGCCGTAAACATTTGTCAGAAGGCAATAGGATAAAGACCTCCGGCTCCTCGGGCTGGTGCGAATATATCAATGTCCGTATGTGCCAACCCGATGGTTTGTGACACACCTTTACGCGTCTCTCGTTCGCTGCGCTCGCACGAAAGCTATAGCCTAACCTAAAACCAATCCATCTTCCGTTCATTATTCGATATGGTGGCGACATATTTCAAATTTGCGAACGTGTGGGATCGGTTGTGAGGTTGGACTAGATTTTTACGAGCGACCGGAGCGAGCGAGCAACGGTCACAATTTCCAAGCTATACATATACCATATATTGTCTTGCATATATTTCGTGCTTGTACCTAATTTTGTCAGCCATTTCGGACATCACGTTGCACTGTACTATGAGGAAATTGTACTATTTATGTGAAACTATTCATAAACTGTAAACATGTGTCGGTAGGCAATTGGATAAATACTTCCGGCTCCTCGGGCTGGTGCGAATATATCTATGTCCGTATGTGCCAAACCGATGGTTTGTGACACACCTTTACGCGTCTCTCGTTCGCTGCGCTCGCACGAAAGCTATAGCCTAACCTAAAACCAATTCATCTTCCGTTCATTATTCGATATGGTGGCGACATATTTCAAATTTGCGAACGTGTGGGATCGGTTGTGAGGTTGGACTAGATTTTTACGAGCGAGCGGAGCGAGCGAGCAACGGTCACAATTTCCAAGCTATACATATACCTTATATTGCCTTCCATATATTTCGTGTTATTACCTAATTTTGTCAGCCACTTCGGACATCACATTGCACTGTACTATGAGGAAATAGTACTATTTATGTGAAACTATTCATAAACTGTAAACATGTGTCGGTAGGCAATAGGATAAATACTTCCGGCTCCTCGGGCTGGTGCGAATATTTCAATGTCCGTATGTGCCAAACCGTTGCTTTATGACACACCTTTACGCGTCTCTCGCTCGCGGCGCTCGCTCGAAAACTATAGCCTAACCTAAAACCAATCCATCTTGCGTTCATTATTCGATATGATGGCGACATATTTCAAATTTGCGAACGTGTCGGATCGGTTGTGAGGTTGGACTAGATTTTTACGAGCGAGCGGAGCGAGCGAGCAACGGTCAAAATTTCCAAGCTATACATATAGCATATATTGTCTTGCATATATTTCGTGCTTGTACCTAATTTTGTCAGCCATTTCGGACATCACGTTGCACTGTACTATGAGGAAACGGTACTATTTATGTGAAACTATTCATAAACTGTAAACATGTGTCGGTAGGCAATTGGATAAATACTTCCGGCTCCTCGGGCTGGTGCGAATATATCTATGTCCGTATGTGCCAAACCGTTGGATTGTGACACACCTTTTCGCGTCTCTCGCTCGCTGCGCTCGCACGAAAGCTATAGCCTAACCTAAAACCAATCCATCTTCCGTTCATTATTCGATATGGTGGCGACATGTTTCGAATTTGCGAACGTGTGGGATCGGTTGTGAGGATGGACCAAATTTTTACGAGCGAGCGGAGCGAGCGTGCAACGGTCACAATTTCCAAGCTATACATATACCTTATATTGCCTTGCTTATATTTCGTGTTATTACCTACTTTTGCCAGCCATTTCGGACATCACATTGCACTGTTATATGTGGAAATACTATTTATGTGAAACTATTCATATACTGTAAACATGTGTCGGTAGGCAATAGGATAAATACTTCCGGCTCCTCGGGCTGGTGCGAATATTTCAATGTCCGTATGTGCCAAACCGTTGGTTTGAGACACACATTTACGCGTCGCTCGCTCGCTGCGCTCGCTCGAAAACTATAGCCCAACCTAAAACCAATCCATCTTCCGTCATTCTTCGATATGGTGGCGACATATTTCAAATTTGCGAACGAGACGGATCGGTTGTGAGGTTGGACTAGATTTTTGCGAGCGAGCGGAGCGAGCGAGAAACGGTCACAATTTCCAAGCTATACATATACCATATATTGCCTTGCATAGTATTCGTGCTAGTACCTAATTTTGTCTGCCATTTCGGACATCACATTGCACTGTACTATGAGGAAATAGTACTATTTATGTGAAACTATTCATAAACTGTAAACATGTGTCGGTAGGCAATAGGATAAATACTTCCGGCTCCTCGGGCTGGTGCGAATATTTCAATGTCCGTATGTGCCAAACCGTTGGTTTATGACACACCTTTACGCGTCGCTCGCTCGAAAACTATAGCCTAACCTAAAACCAATCCATCTTCCGTCATTCTTCGATATGGTGGCGTCATATTTCAAATTTGCGAACGTGACGGATCGGTTGTGAGGTTGGACTAGATTTTTGCGAGCGAGCGGAGCGAGCGAGTAACGGTCACAATTTCCAAGCTATACATATACCTTATATTGCCTTGCTTATATTTCTTATTATTACCTACATTTGTCAGCCATTTTGGACATCACATTGCACTGTTATATGTGGAAATAGTACTATTTATGTGAAACTATTCATAAACTGTAAACATTTGTCAGTAGGCAATAGGATAAAGACTTCCGGCTCCACGGGCTGGTGCGAATATTTCAATGTCCGTATGTGCCAAACCGTTGGTTTGTGACACACCTTTACGCGTCTCTCGCTCGCCGCGCTCGCACGAAAGCTATAGCCTAACCTAAAACCAATCCATCTTGCGTTCATTATTCGATATGGTGGCGACATATTTCAAATTTGCGAACGTGTCGGATCGGTTGTGAGGTTGGACTAGATTTTTTCGAGCGAGCGGAGCGAGCGAGCAACGGTCACAATTTCCAAGCTATACATATACCATATATTGTCTTGCATATATTTCGTGCTTGTACCTAATTTTGTCAGCCATTTCGGACATCACGTTGCACTGTACTATGAGGAAACGGTACTAATTATGTGAAACTATTGGTAAACCGTAAACATTTGTCAGAAGGCAATAGGATAAAGACTTCCGGCTCCTCGGGCTGGTGCGAATATATCAAGGTCCGTATGTGCCAAACCGATGGTTTGTGACACACCTTTACGCGTCTCTCGTTCGCTGCGCTCGCACGAAAGCTATAGCCTAACCTAAAACCAATCCATCTTCCGTTCATTATTCGATATGGTGGCGACATATTTCAAATTTGCGAACGTGTGGGATCGGTTGTGAGGTTGGACTAGATTTTTACGAGCGAGCGGAGCGAGCGAGCAACGGTCACAATTTCCAAGCTATACATATACCTTATATTGCCTTCCATATATTTCGTGTTATTACCTAATTTTGTCAGCCACTTCGGACATCACATTGCACTGTACTATGAGGAAATAGTACTATTTATGTGAAACTATTCATAAACTGTAAACATGTGTCGGTAGGCAATAGGATAAATACTTCCGGCTCCTCGGGCTGGTGCGAATATTTCAATGTCCGTATGTGCCCAACCGCTGCTTTATGACACACCTTTACGCGTCTCTCGCTCGCGGCGCTCGCTCGAAAACTATAGCCTAACCTAAAACCAATCCATCTTGCGTTCATTATTCGATATGATGGCGACATATTTCAAATTTGCGAACGTGTCGGATCGGTTGTGAGGTTGGACTAGATTTTTACGAGCGAGCGGAGCGAGCGAGCAACGGTCACAATTTCCAAGCTATACATATACCATATATTGTCTTGCATATATTTCGTGTTATTACCTAATTTTGTCAGCCATTTCGGACATCACATTGCACTGTACTATGAGGAAATAGTACTATTTATGTGAAACTATTCATAAACTGTAAACATGTGTCGGTAGGCAATAGGATAAATACTTCCGGCTCCTCGGGCTGGTGCGAATATTTCATTGTCCGTATGTGCCAAACCGTTGGTTTATGACACACCTTTACGCGTCTCTCGCTCGCGGCGCTCGCTCGAAAACTATAGCCTAACCTAAATCCAATCCATCTTGCGTTCATTATTCGATATGATGGCGACAAATTTCAAATTTGCGAACGTGTCGGATCGGTTGTGGGGTTGGACTAGATTTTTACGAGCGAGCGGAGCGAGCGAGCAACGGTCACAATTTCCAAGCTATACAAATACCATATATTGTCTTGCATATATTTCGTGCTTGTACCTAATTTTGTCAGCCATTTCGGACATCACGTTGCACTGTACTATGAGGAAACGGTACTAATTATGTGAAACTATTGGTGAGCCGTAAACATTTGTCAGAAGGCAATAGGATAAAGACCTCCGGCTCCTCGGGCTGGAGCGAATATATCAATGTCCGTATGTGCCAACCCGATGGTTTGTGACACACCTTTATGCGTCTCTCGTTCGCTGCGCTCGCACGAAAGCTATAGCCTAACCTAAAACCAATCCATCTTCCGTTCATTATTCGATATGGTGGCGACATATTTCAAATTTGCGAACGTGTGGGATCGGTTTTGAGGTTGGACTAGATTTTTACGAGCGACCGGAGCGAGCGAGCAACGGTCACAATTTCCAAGCTATACATATACCTTATATTGCCTTCCATATATTTCGTGTTATTACCTAATTTTGTCAGCCATTTCGGACATCACATTGCACTGTACTATGAGGAAATTGTACTATTTATGTAAAACTATTCATAAACTGTAAACATGTGTCGGTAGGCAATAGGATAAATACATCCGGCTCCTCGGGCTGGTGCGAATATTTCAATGTCCGTATGTGCCAAACCGTTGGTTTATGACACATCTATACGCGTCTCTCGCTCGCGGCGCTCGCTCGAAAACTATAGCCTGACCTAAAACCAATCCATCTTGCGTTCATTATTCGATATGATGGCGACATATTTCAAATTTGCGAACGTGTCGGATCGGTTGTGAGGTTGGACTAGATTTTTTCGAGCGAGCGGAGCGAGCGAGCATCGGTCACAATTTCCAAGCTATACATATACCATATATTGTCTTGCATATATTTCGTGCTTGTACCTAATTTTGTCAGCCATTTCGGACATCACGTTGCACTGTACTATGAGGAAACGGTACTAATTATGTGAAACTATTGGTAAACCGTAAACATTTGTCAGAAGGCAATAGGATAAATACTTCCGGCTCCACTGGCTGGTGCGAATATATCAAGGTCCGTATGTGCCAAACCGATGGTTTGTGACACACCTTTACGCGTCTCTCGTTCGCTGCGCTCGCACGAAAGCTATAGCCTAACCTAAAACCAATCCATCTTCCGTTCATTATTCGATATGGTGGCGACATATTTCAAACTTGCGAACGTGTGGGATCGGTTGTGAGGTTGGACTAGATTTTTACGAGCGAGCGGAGCGAGCGAGCAACGGTCACAATTTCCAAGCTATACATATACCTTATATTGCCTTCCATATATTTCGTGTTATTACCTAATTTTGTCAGCCACTTCGGACATCACATTGCACTGTACTATGAGGAAATAGTACTATTTATGTGAAACTATTCATAAACTGTAAACATGTGTCGGTAGGCAATAGGATAAATACTTCCGGCTCCTCGGGCTGGTGCGAATATTTCAATGTCCGTATGTGCCAAACCGTTGCTTTATGACACACCTTTACGCGTCTCTCGCTCGCGGCGCTCGCTCGAAAACTATAGCCTAACCTAAAACCAATCCATCTTGCGTTCATTATTCGATATGATGGCGACATATTTCAAATTTGCGAACGTGTCGGATCGGTTGTGAGGTTGGACTAGATTTTTACGAGCGAGCGGAGCGAGCGAGCAACGGTCACAATTTCCAAGCTATACATATAGCATATATTGTCTTGCATATATTTCGTGCTTGTACCTAATTTTGTCAGCCATTTCGGACATCACGTTGCACTGTACTATGAGGAAACGGTACTATTTATGTGAAACTATTCATAAACTGTAAACATTTGTCAGAAGGCAATAGGATAAATGCTTCCGGCTCCTCGGGCTGGTGCGAATATATCTATGTCCGTATGTGCCAAACCGTTGGTTTGAGACACACATTTACGCGTCGCTCGCTCGCTGCGCTCGCTCGAAAACTATAGCCCAACCTAAAACCAATCCATCTTCCGTCATTCTTCGATATGGTGGCGACATATTTCAAATTTGCGAACGTGACGGATCGGTTGTGAGGTTGGACTAGATTTTTGCGAGCGAGCGGAGCGAGCGAGTAACGGTCACAATTTCCAAGCTATACATATACCTTATATTGCCTTGCTTATATTTCTTATTATTACCTACATTTGTCAGCCATTTTGGACATCACATTGCACTGTTATATGTGGAAATAGTACTATTTATGTGAAACTATTCATAAACTGTAAACATTTGTCAGTAGGCAATAGGATAAAGACTTCCGGCTCCACGGGCTGGTGCGAATATTTCAATGTCCGTATGTGCCAAACCGTTGGTTTGTGACACACCTTTACGCGTCTCTCGCTCGCCGCGCTCGCACGAAAGCTATAGCCTAACCTAAAGCCAATCCATCTTCCGTTCATTATTGGATATGGTGGCGACATATTTCAAATTTGCGAACGTGTCGGATCGCTTGTGAGCTTGGACTAGATTTTTTCGAGCGAGCGGAGCGAGCGAGCAACGATCACAATTTCCAACCTATACATACACCTTATATTGACTTCCATATATTTCGTGTTATTACCTAATTTTGTCAGCCATTTCGGACATCACGTTGCACTGTACTATGAGGAAACGGTACTAATTATGTGAAACTATTGGTGAACCGTAAACATTTGTCAGAAGGCAATAGGATAAAGACTTCCGGCTCCTCGGGCTGGTGCGAATATATCAATGTCCGTATGTGCCAAACCGATGGTTTGTGACACACCTTTACGCGTCTCCCGTTAGCTGCGCTCGCACGAAAGCTATAGCCTAACCTAAAACCAATCCATCTTCCGTTCATTATTCGATATGGTGGCGACATATTTCAAATTTGCGAACGTGTGGGATCGGTTGTGAGGTTGGACTAGATTTTTACGAGCGAGCGGAGCGAGCGAGCAACGGTCACAATTTCCAAGCTATACATATACCTTATATTGCCTTCCATATATTTCGTGTTATTACCTAATTTTGTCAGCCATTTCGGACATCACATTGCACTGTACTATGAGGAAATTGTACTATTTATGTGAAACTATTCATAAACTGTAAACATGTGTCGGTAGGCAATTGGATAAATACTTCCGGCTCCTCGGGCTGGTGCGAATATATCTATGTCCGTATGTGCCAAACCGTTGGATTGTGACACACCTTTTCGCGTCTCTCGCTCGCTGCGCTCGCACGAAAGCTATAGCCCAACCTAAAACCAATCCATCTTCCGTCATTCTTCGATATGGTGGCGACATATTTCAAATTTGCGAACGAGACGGATCGGTTGTGAGGTTGGACTAGATTTTTGCGAGCGAGCGGAGCGAGCGAGAAACGGTCACAATTTCCAAGCTATACATATACCATATATTGCCTTGCATAGTATTCGTGCTAGTACCTAATTTTGTCTGCCATTTCGGACATCACATTGCACTGTTATATGTGGAAATAGTACTATTTATGTGAAACTATTCATAAACTGTAAACATGTGTCGGTAGGCAATAGGATAAATACTTCCGGCTCCTCGGGCTGGTGCGAATATTTCAATGTCCGTATGTGCCAAACCGTTGGTTTATGACACACCTTTACGCGTCGCTCGCTCGAAAACTATAGCCTAACCAAAAACCAATCCATCTTGCGTTCATTATTCGATATGATGGCGACATATTTCAAATTTGCGAACGTGTCGGATCGGTTGTGAGGTTGGACTAGATTTTTACGAGCGAGCGGAGCGAGCGAGAAACGGTCACAATTTCCAAGCTATACATATACCATATATTGCCTTGCATAGTATTCGTGCTAGTACCTAATTTTGTCTGCCATTTCGGACATCACATTGCACTGTTATATGTGAAAATAGTACTATTTATGTGAAGCTATTCATAAACTGTAAACATTTGTCAGTAGGCAATAGGATAAATACTTCCGGCTCCTCGGGCTGGTGCGAATGTTTCAATGTCCGTATGTGCCAAACCGTTGGTATGTGACACACATTTACGCGTCGCTCGCTCGCTGCGCTCGCTCGAAGACTATAGCCTAACCTAAAACCAATCCATCTTGCGTTCATTATTCGATATGGTGGCGACATATTTCAAATTTGCGAACGTGTGGGTCGGTTGTGAGGTTGGACTAGATTTTTACGAGCGAGCGGAGCGAGCGAGCAACGGTCACAATTTCCAAGCTATACATATACCTTATATTGCCTTCCATATATTTCGTGTTATTCCCTAATTTTGTCAGCCATTTCGGACATCACATTGCACTGTACTATGAGGAAATAGTACTACTTATGTGAAACTATTCATAAACTGTAAACATGTGTCGGTAGGCAATAGGATAAATACTTCCGGCTCCTCGGGCTGGTGCGAATATTTCAATGTCCGTATGTGCCAAACCGTTGGTTTGTGACACACCTTTACGCGTCTCTCGCTCGCCGCGCTCGCACGAAAGCTATTGCCTAACCTAAAACCAATCCATCTTCCGTTCATTATTGGATATGGTGGCGACATATTTCAAATTTGCGAACGTGTCGGATCGCTTGTGAGCTTGGACTAGATTTTTTCGAGCGAGCGGAGCGAGCGAGCAACGATCACAATTTCCAACCTATACATACACCTTATATTGACTTCCATATATTTCGTGTTATTACCTAATTTTGTCTGCCATTTCGGACATCACATTGCACTGTACTATGAGGAAACGGTACTAATTATGTGAAACAGTTGGTAAACCGTAAACATTTGTCAGAAGGCAATAGGATAAAGACTTTCGGCTCCTCGGGCTGGTGCGAATATTTCAATGTCCGTATGTGCCAAACCGTTGGTTTGTGACACACCTTTACGCGGCTCTCGCTCGCTGCGCTCGCACGAAAGCTATAGCCTAACCTAAAAACAATCCCTCTTGCGTTAGTCATTCGACATGGAGGCGACTTATTTTAAATTTGGGAACGTGTCGGATCGGATGTGAGGTTGGACTAGATTTTTACGAGCGAGCGGAGCGAGCGAGCAACGGTCACAATTTCCAAGCTATACATATACCTTATGTTGCCTTCCATATATTTCGTGTTATTACCAAATTTTGTCAGCCATTTCGGACATCACATTGCACTGTACTATGAGGAAACGGTACTAATTATGTGAAACTATTATTAAACCGTAAACATTTGTCAGAAGGCAATAGGATAAAGACTTCCGGCTCCTCGGGCTGGTGCGAATATTTCAATGTCCCCATGTGCCAAACCGTTTGATTGTGACACACCTCTCCGCGTCCCTCGCTCGCCATGCTCGCTCGAAAGCTATAGCCTAACCTAAAACCAATCCAGCTTCCGTTCATTATTTGATATGGTGGCGACATGTCTCGAATTTGCGAACGTGTCGCATCGGTTGTGAGGTTGGACCAGATTTTTACGAGCGAGCGGAGCGAGCGTGCAGCAGTCACAATTTCCAAGTTATACATATACCTTATATTGCCTTGCATATATTTCGTGTTAGTACCTAATATAGTCAGCCATTTCGGACATCACATTGCACTGTACTATGAGGAAATAGTACTATTTATGTGAAACTATTCATAAACTGTAAACATGTGTCGGTAGGCAATAGGATAAATACTTCCGGCTCCTCGGGCTGGTGCGAATATTTCAATGTCCGTATGTGCCAAACCGTTGGTTTGTGACACACCTTTACGCGTCTCTCGCTCGCCGCGCTCGCACGAAAGCTATAGCCTAACCTAAAACCAATCCCTCTTCCGTTCATTATTGGATATGGTGGCGACATATTTCAAATTTGCGAACGTGTCGGATCGGTTGTGAGGTTGGACTAGATTTTTACGAGCGAGCGGAGCGAGCGAGCAACGGTCACAATTTCCAAGCTATACATATACCATATATTGTCTTGCATATATTTCGTGCTTGTACCTAATTTTGTCAGCCATTTCGGACATCACGTTGCACTGTACTATGAGGAAACGGTACTAATTATGTGAAACTATTGGTAAACCGTAAACATTTGTCAGAAGGCAATAGGATAAAGACTTCCGGCTCCTCGGGCTGGTGCGAATATATCAATGTCCGTATGTGCCAAACCGATGGTTTGTGACACACCTTTACGCATCTCTCGTTCGCTGCGCTCGCACGAAAGCTATAGCCTAACATAAAACCAATCCATCTTCCGTTCATTATTCGATATGGTGGCGACATATTTCAAATTTGCGAACGTGTGGGATCGGTTGTGAGGTTGGACTAGATTTTTACGAGCGAACGGAGCGAGCGAGCAACGGTCACAATTTCCAAGCTATACATATACCTTATATTGCCTTCCATATATTTCGTGTTATTACCTAATTTTGTCAGCCATTTCGGACATCACATTGCACTGTACTATGAGGAAATTGTACTATTTATGTGAAACTATTCATAAACTGTAAACATGTGTCGGTAGGCAATTGGATAAATACTTCCGGCTCCTCGGGCTGGTGCGAATATATCTATGTCCGTATGTGCCAAACCGTTGGATTGTGACACACCTTTTCGCGTCTCTCGCTCGCTGCGCTCGCACGAAAGCTATAGCCTAACCTAAAACCAATCCATCTTCCGTTCATTATTCGATATGGTGGCGACATGTTTCGAATTTGCGAACGTGTGGGATCGGTTGTGAGGATGGACCAAATTTTTACGAGCGAGCGGAGCGAGCGTGCAACGGTCACAATTTCCAAGCTATACATATACCTTATATTGCCTTGCTTATATTTCGTGTTATTACCTACTTTTGCCAGCCATTTCGGACATCACATTGCACTGTTATATGTGGAAATACTATTTATGTGAAACTATTCATATACTGTAAACATGTGTCGGTAGGCAATAGGATAAATACTTCCGGCTCCTCGGGCTGGTGCGAATATTTCAATGTCCGTATGTGCCAAACCGTTGGTTTGAGACACACATTTACGCGTCGCTCGCTCGCTGCGCTCGCTCGAAAACTATAGCCCAACCTAAAACCAATCCATCTTCCGTCATTCTTCGATATGGTGGCGACATATTTCAAATTTGCGAACGAGACGGATCGGTTGTGAGGTTGGACTAGATTTTTGCGAGCGAGCGGAGCGAGCGAGAAACGGTCACAATTTCCAAGCTATACATATACCATATATTGCCTTGCATAGTATTCGTGCTAGTACCTAATTTTGTCTGCCATTTCGGACATCACATTGCACTGTACTATGAGGAAATAGTACTATTTATGTGAAACTATTCATAAACTGTAAACATGTGTCGGTAGGCAATAGGATAAATACTTCCGGCTCCTCGGGCTGGTGCGAATATTTCAATGTCCGTATGTGCCAAACCGTTGGTTTATGACACACCTTTACGCGTCGCTCGCTCGAAAACTGTAGCCTAACCTAAAACCAATCCATCTTCCGTCATTCTTCGATATGGTGGCGTCATATTTCAAATTTGCGAACGTGACGGATCGGTTGTGAGGTTGGACTAGATTTTTGCGAGCGAGCGGAGCGAGCGAGTAACGGTCACAATTTCCAAGCTATACATATACCTTATATTGCCTTGCTTATATTTCTTATTATTACCTACATTTGTCAGCCATTTTGGACATCACATTGCACTGTTATATGTGGAAATAGTACTATTTATGTGAAACTATTCATAAACTGTAAACATTTGTCAGTAGGCAATAGGATAAAGACTTCCGGCTCCACGGGCTCGTGCGAATATTTCAATGTCCGTATGTGCCAAACCGTTGGTTTGTGACACACCTTTACGCGTCTCTCGCTCGCCGCGCTCGCACGAAAGCTATAGCCTAACCTAAAGCCAATCCATCTTCCGTTCATTATTGGATATGGTGGCGACATATTTCAAATTTGCGAACGTGTGGGATCGGTTGTGAGGTTGGACTAGATTTTTACGAGCGAGCGGAGCGAGCGAGCAACGGTCACAATTTCCAAGCTATACATATACCTTATATTGCCTTCCATATATTTCGTGTTATTACCTAATTTTGTCAGCCATTTCGGACATCACATTGCACTGTACTATGAGGAAACGGTACTAATTATGTGAAACTATTCATAAACTGTAAACATGTGTCGGTAGGCAATTGGATAAATACTTCCGGCTCCTCGGGCTGGTGCGAATATATCTATGTCCGTATGTGCCAAACCGTTGGATTGTGACACACCTTTTCGCGTCTCTCGCTCGCTGCGCTCGCACGAAAGCTATAGCCTAACCTAAAACCAATCCATCTTCCGTTCATTATTCGATATGGTGGCGACATGTTTCGAATTTGCGAACGTGTGGGATCGGTTGTGAGGATGGACCAAATTTTTACGAGCGAGCGGAGCGAGCGTGCAACGGTCACAATTTCCAAGCTATACATATACCTTATATTGCCTTCCATATATTTCGTGTTATTACCTAATTTTGTCAGCCACTTCGGACATCACATTGCACTGTACTATGAGGAAATAGTACTATTTATGTGAAACTATTCATAAACTGTAAACATGTGTCGGTAGGCAATAGGATAAATACTTCCGGCTCCTCGGGCTGGTGCGAATATTTCAATGTCCGTATGTGCCAAACCGTTGCTTTATGACACACCTTTACGCGTCTCTCGCTCGCGGCGCTCGCTCGAAAACTATAGCCTAACCTAAAACCAATCCATCTTGCGTTCATTATTCGATATGATGGCGACATATTTCAAATTTGCGAACGTGTCGGATCGGTTGTGAGGTTGGACTAGATTTTTACGAGCGAGCGGAGCGAGCGAGCAACGGTCACAATTTCCAAGCTATACATATAGCATATATTGTCTTGCATATATTTCGTGCTTGTACCTAATTTTGTCAGCCATTTCGGACATCACGTTGCACTGTACTATGAGGAAACGGTACTATTTATGTGAAACTATTCATAAACTGTAAACATTTGTCAGAAGGCAATAGGATAAATGCTTCCGGCTCCTCGGGCTGGTGCGAATATATCTATGTCCGTATGTGCCAAACCGTTGGTTTGAGACACACATTTACGCGTCGCTCGCTCGCTGCGCTCGCTCGAAAACTATAGCCCAACCTAAAACCAATCCATCTTCCGTCATTCTTCGATATGGTGGCGACATATTTCAAATTTGCGAACGTGACGGATCGGTTGTGAGGTTGGACTAGATTTTTGCGAGCGAGCGGAGCGAGCGAGTAACGGTCACAATTTCCAAGCTATACATATACCTTATATTGCCTTGCTTATATTTCTTATTATTACCTACATTTGTCAGCCATTTTGGACATCACATTGCACTGTTATATGTGGAAATAGTACTATTTATGTGAAACTATTCATAAACTGTAAACATTTGTCAGTAGGCAATAGGATAAAGACTTCCGGCTCCACGGGCTGGTGCGAATATTTCAATGTCCGTATGTGCCAAACCGTTGGTTTGTGACACACCTTTACGCGTCTCTCGCTCGCCGCGCTCGCACGAAAGCTATAGCCTAACCTAAAGCCAATCCATCTTCCGTTCATTATTGGATATGGTGGCGACATATTTCAAATTTGCGAACGTGTCGGATCGCTTGTGAGCTTGGACTAGATTTTTTCGAGCGAGCGGAGCGAGCGAGCAACGATCACAATTTCCAACCTATACATACACCTTATATTGACTTCCATATATTTCGTGTTATTACCTAATTTTGTCAGCCATTTCGGACATCACGTTGCACTGTACTATGAGGAAACGGTACTAATTATGTGAAACTATTGGTGAACCGTAAACATTTGTCAGAAGGCAATAGGATAAAGACTTCCGGCTCCTCGGGCTGGTGCGAATATATCAATGTCCGTATGTGCCAAACCGATGGTTTGTGACACACCTTTACGCGTCTCCCGTTCGCTGCGCTCGCACGAAAGCTATAGCCTAACCTAAAACCAATCCATCTTCCGTTCATTATTCGATATGATGGCGACAAATTTCAAATTTGCGAACGTGTCGGATCGGTTGTGAGGTTGGACTAGATTTTTACGAGCGAGCGGAGCGAGCGAGCAACGGTCACAATTTCCAAGCAATACATATACCATATATTGTCTTGCATATATTTCGTGCTTGTACCTAATTTTGTCAGCCATTTCGGACATCACGTTGCACTGTACTATGAGGAAACGGTACTAATTATGTGAAACTATTGGTAAACCGTAAACATTTGTCAGAAGGCAATAGGATAAAGACTTCCGGCTCCTCGGGCTCGTGCGAATATATCAATGTCCGTATGTGCCAAACCGATGGTTTGTGACACACCTTTACGCGTCTCCCGTTAGCTGCGCTCGCACGAAAGCTATAGCCTAACCTAAAACCAATCCATCTTCCGTCATTCTTCGATATGGTGGCGACATATTTCAAATTTGCGAACGAGACGGATCGGTTGTGAGGTTGGACTAGATTTTTGCGAGCGAGCGGAGCGAGCGAGAAACGGTCACAATTTCCAAGCTATACATATACCATATATTGCCTTGCATAGTATTCGTGCTAGTACCTAATTTTGTCTGCCATTTCGGACATCACATTGCACTGTTATATGTGGAAATAGTACTATTTATGTGAAACTATTCATAAACTGTAAACATGTGTCGGTAGGCAATAGGATAAATACTTCCGGCTCCTCGGGCTGGTGCGAATATTTCAATGTCCGTATGTGCCAAACCGTTGGTTTATGACACACCTTTACGCGTCGCTCGCTCGAAAACTATAGCCTAACCAAAAACCAATCCATCTTGCGTTCATTATTCGATATGATGGCGACATATTTCAAATTTGCGAACGTGTCGGATCGGTTGTGAGGTTGGACTAGATTTTTACGAGCGAGCGGAGCGAGCGAGAAACGGTCACAATTTCCAAGCTATACATATACCATATATTGCCTTGCATAGTATTCGTGCTAGTACCTAATTTTGTCTGCCATTTCGGACATCACATTGCACTGTTATATGTGAAAATAGTACTATTTATGTGAAGCTATTCATAAACTGTAAACATTTGTCAGTAGGCAATAGGATAAATACTTCCGGCTCCTCGGGCTGGTGCGAATGTTTCAATGTCCGTATGTGCCAAACCGTTGGTATGTGACACACATTTACGCGTCGCTCGCTCGCTGCGCTCGCTCGAAGACTATAGCCTAACCTAAAACCAATCCATCTTGCGTTCATTATTCGATATGGTGGCGACATATTTCAAATTTGCGAACGTGTGGGTCGGTTGTGAGGTTGGACTAGATTTTTACGAGCGAGCGGAGCGAGCGAGCAACGGTCACAATTTCCAAGCTATACATATACCTTATATTGCCTTCCATATATTTCGTGTTATTCCCTAATTTTGTCAGCCATTTCGGACATCACATTGCACTGTACTATGAGGAAATAGTACTACTTATGTGAAACTATTCATAAACTGTAAACATGTGTCGGTAGGCAATAGGATAAATACTTCCGGCTCCTCGGGCTGGTGCGAATATTTCAATGTCCGTATGTGCCAAACCGTTGGTTTGTGACACACCTTTACGCGTCTCTCGCTCGCCGCGCTCGCACGAAAGCTATTGCCTAACCTAAAACCAATCCATCTTCCGTTCATTATTGGATATGGTGGCGACATATTTCAAATTTGCGAACGTGTCGGATCGCTTGTGAGCTTGGACTAGATTTTTTCGAGCGAGCGGAGCGAGCGAGCAACGATCACAATTTCCAACCTATACATACACCTTATATTGACTTCCATATATTTCGTGTTATTACCTAATTTTGTCTGCCATTTCGGACATCACATTGCACTGTACTATGAGGAAACGGTACTAATTATGTGAAACAGTTGGTAAACCGTAAACATTTGTCAGAAGGCAATAGGATAAAGACTTTCGGCTCCTCGGGCTGGTGCGAATATTTCAATGTCCGTATGTGCCAAACCGTTGGTTTGTGACACACCTTTACGCGGCTCTCGCTCGCTGCGCTCGCACGAAAGCTATAGCCTAACCTAAAAACAATCCCTCTTGCGTTAGTCATTCGACATGGAGGCGACTTATTTTAAATTTGGGAACGTGTCGGATCGGATGTGAGGTTGGACTAGATTTTTACGAGCGAGCGGAGCGAGCGAGCAACGGTCACAATTTCCAAGCTATACATATACCTTATATTGCCTTCCATATATTTCGTGTTATTACCAAATTTTGTCAGCCATTTCGGACATCACATTGCACTGTACTATGAGGAAACGGTACTAATTATGTGAAACTATTATTAAACCGTAAACATTTGTCAGAAGGCAATAGGATAAAGACTTCCGGCTCCTCGGGCTGGTGCGAATATTTCAATGTCCCCATGTGCCAAACCGTTTGATTGTGACACACCTCTCCGCGTCCCTCGCTCGCCATGCTCGCTCGAAAGCTATAGCCTAACCTAAAACCAATCCAGCTTCCGTTCATTATTTGATATGGTGGCGACATGTCTCGAATTTGCGAACGTGTCGCATCGGTTGTGAGGTTGGACCAGATTTTTACGAGCGAGCGGAGCGAGCGTGCAGCAGTCACAATTTCCAAGTTATACATATACCTTATATTGCCTTGCATATATTTCGTGTTAGTACCTAATATAGTCAGCCATTTCGGACATCACATTGCACTGTACTATGAGGAAATAGTACTATTTATGTGAAACTATTCATAAACTGTAAACATGTGTCGGTAGGCAATAGGATAAATACTTCCGGCTCCTCGGGCTGGTGCGAATATTTCAATGTCCGTATGTGCCAAACCGTTGGTTTGTGACACACCTTTACGCGTCTCTCGCTCGCCGCGCTCGCACGAAAGCTATAGCCTAACCTAAAACCAATCCCTCTTCCGTTCATTATTGGATATGGTGGCGACATATTTCAAATTTGCGAACGTGTCGGATCGGTTGTGAGGTTGGACTAGATTTTTACGAGCGAGCGGAGCGAGCGAGCAACGGTCACAATTTCCAAGCTATACATATACCATATATTGTCTTGCATATATTTCGTGCTTGTACCTAATTTTGTCAGCCATTTCGGACATCACGTTGCACTGTACTATGAGGAAACGGTACTAATTATGTGAAACTATTGGTAAACCGTAAACATTTGTCAGAAGGCAATAGGATAAAGACTTCCGGCTCCTCGGGCTGGTGCGAATATATCAATGTCCGTATGTGCCAAACCGATGGTTTGTGACACACCTTTACGCATCTCTCGTTCGCTGCGCTCGCACGAAAGCTATAGCCTAACATAAAACCAATCCATCTTCCGTTCATTATTCGATATGGTGGCGACATATTTCAAATTTGCGAACGTGTGGGATCGGTTGTGAGGTTGGACTAGATTTTTACGAGCGAACGGAGCGAGCGAGCAACGGTCACAATTTCCAAGCTATACATATACCTTATATTGCCTTCCATATATTTCGTGTTATTACCTAATTTTGTCAGCCATTTCGGACATCACATTGCACTGTACTATGAGGAAATTGTACTATTTATGTGAAACTATTCATAAACTGTAAACATGTGTCGGTAGGCAATTGGATAAATACTTCCGGCTCCTCGGGCTGGTGCGAATATATCTATGTCCGTATGTGCCAAACCGTTGGATTGTGACACACCTTTTCGCGTCTCTCGCTCGCTGCGCTCGCACGAAAGCTATAGCCTAACCTAAAACCAATCCATCTTCCGTTCATTATTCGATATGGTGGCGACATGTTTCGAATTTGCGAACGTGTGGGATCGGTTGTGAGGATGGACCAAATTTTTACGAGCGAGCGGAGCGAGCGTGCAACGGTCACAATTTCCAAGCTATACATATACCTTATATTGCCTTGCTTATATTTCGTGTTATTACCTACTTTTGCCAGCCATTTCGGACATCACATTGCACTGTTATATGTGGAAATACTATTTATGTGAAACTATTCATATACTGTAAACATGTGTCGGTAGGCAATAGGATAAATACTTCCGGCTCCTCGGGCTGGTGCGAATATTTCAATGTCCGTATGTGCCAAACCGTTGGTTTGAGACACACATTTACGCGTCGCTCGCTCGCTGCGCTCGCTCGAAAACTATAGCCCAACCTAAAACCAATCCATCTTCCGTCATTCTTCGATATGGTGGCGACATATTTCAAATTTGCGAACGAGACGGATCGGTTGTGAGGTTGGACTAGATTTTTGCGAGCGAGCGGAGCGAGCGAGAAACGGTCACAATTTCCAAGCTATACATATACCATATATTGCCTTGCATAGTATTCGTGCTAGTACCTAATTTTGTCTGCCATTTCGGACATCACATTGCACTGTACTATGAGGAAATAGTACTATTTATGTGAAACTATTCATAAACTGTAAACATGTGTCGGTAGGCAATAGGATAAATACTTCCGGCTCCTCGGGCTGGTGCGAATATTTCAATGTCCGTATGTGCCAAACCGTTGGTTTATGACACACCTTTACGCGTCGCTCGCTCGAAAACTGTAGCCTAACCTAAAACCAATCCATCTTCCGTCATTCTTCGATATGGTGGCGTCATATTTCAAATTTGCGAACGTGACGGATCGGTTGTGAGGTTGGACTAGATTTTTGCGAGCGAGCGGAGCGAGCGAGTAACGGTCACAATTTCCAAGCTATACATATACCTTATATTGCCTTGCTTATATTTCTTATTATTACCTACATTTGTCAGCCATTTTGGACATCACATTGCACTGTTATATGTGGAAATAGTACTATTTATGTGAAACTATTCATAAACTGTAAACATTTGTCAGTAGGCAATAGGATAAAGACTTCCGGCTCCACGGGCTCGTGCGAATATTTCAATGTCCGTATGTGCCAAACCGTTGGTTTGTGACACACCTTTACGCGTCTCTCGCTCGCCGCGCTCGCACGAAAGCTATAGCCTAACCTAAAGCCAATCCATCTTCCGTTCATTATTGGATATGGTGGCGACATATTTCAAATTTGCGAACGTGTGGGATCGGTTGTGAGGTTGGACTAGATTTTTACGAGCGAGCGGAGCGAGCGAGCAACGGTCACAATTTCCAAGCTATACATATACCTTATATTGCCTTCCATATATTTCGTGTTATTACCTAATTTTGTCAGCCATTTCGGACATCACATTGCACTGTACTATGAGGAAACGGTACTAATTATGTGAAACTATTCATAAACTGTAAACATGTGTCGGTAGGCAATTGGATAAATACTTCCGGCTCCTCGGGCTGGTGCGAATATATCTATGTCCGTATGTGCCAAACCGTTGGATTGTGACACACCTTTTCGCGTCTCTCGCTCGCTGCGCTCGCACGAAAGCTATAGCCTAACCTAAAACCAATCCATCTTCCGTTCATTATTCGATATGGTGGCGACATGTTTCGAATTTGCGAACGTGTGGGATCGGTTGTGAGGATGGACCAAATTTTTACGAGCGAGCGGAGCGAGCGTGCAACGGTCACAATTTCCAAGCTATACATATACCTTATATTGCCTTGCTTATATTTCGTGTTATTACCTACTTTTGCCAGCCATTTCGGACATCACATTGCACTGTTATATGTGGAAATACTATTTATGTGAAACTATTCATATACTGTAAACATGTGTCGGTAGGCAATAGGATAAATACTTCCGGCTCCTCGGGCTGGTGCGAATATTTCAATGTCCGTATGTGCCAAACCGTTGGTTTGAGACACACATTTACGCGTCGCTCGCTCGCTGCGCTCGCTCGAAAACTATAGCCCAACCTAAAACCAATCCATCTTCCGTCATTCTTCGATATGGTGGCGACATATTTCAAATTTGCGAACGAGACGGATCGGTTGTGAGGTTGGACTAGATTTTTGCGAGCGAGCGGAGCGAGCGAGAAACGGTCACAATTTCCAAGCTATACATATACCATATATTGCCTTGCATAGTATTCGTGCTAGTACCTAATTTTGTCTGCCATTTCGGACATCACATTGCACTGTACTATGAGGAAATAGTACTATTTATGTGAAACTATTCATAAACTGTAAACATGTGTCGGTAGGCAATAGGATAAATACTTCCGGCTCCTCGGGCTGGTGCGAATATTTCAATGTCCGTATGTGCCAAACCGTTGGTTTATGACACACCTTTACGCGTCGCTCGCTCGAAAACTGTAGCCTAACCTAAAACCAATCCATCTTCCGTCATTCTTCGATATGGTGGCGTCATATTTCAAATTTGCGAACGTGACGGATCGGTTGTGAGGTTGGACTAGATTTTTGCGAGCGAGCGGAGCGAGCGAGTAACGGTCACAATTTCCAAGCTATACATATACCTTATATTGCCTTGCTTATATTTCTTATTATTACCTACATTTGTCAGCCATTTTGGACATCACATTGCACTGTTATATGTGGAAATAGTACTATTTATGTGAAACTATTCATAAACTGTAAACATTTGTCAGTAGGCAATAGGATAAAGACTTCCGGCTCCACGGGCTGGTGCGAATATTTCAATGTCCGTATGTGCCAAACCGTTGGTTTGTGACACACCTTTACGCGTCTCTCGCTCGCCGCGCTCGCACGAAAGCTATAGCCTAACCTAAAGCCAATCCATCTTCCGTTCATTATTGGATATGGTGGCGACATATTTCAAATTTGCGAACGTGTGGGATCGGTTGTGAGGTTGGACTAGATTTTTACGAGCGAGCGGAGCGAGCGAGCAACGGTCACAATTTCCAAGCTATACATATACCTTATATTGCCTTCCATATATTTCGTGTTATTACCTAATTTTGTCAGCCATTTCGGACATCACATTGCACTGTACTATGAGGAAATAGTACTATTTATGTGAAACTATTCATAAACTGTAAACATGTGTCGGTAGGCAATAAGATAAATACTTCCGGCTCCTCGGGCTGGTGCGAATATTTCAATGTACGTATGTGCCAAACCGTTGGTTTGTGACACACCTTTACGCGTCTCTCGCTCGCCGCGCTCGCACGAAAGCTATAGCCTAACCTAAAACCAATCCATCTTCCGTTCATTATTGGATATGGTGGCGACATATTTCCAATTTGCGAACGTGTCGGATCGCTTGTGAGCTTGGACTAGATTTTTTCGAGCGAGCGGAGCGAGCGAGCAACGATCACAATTTCCAACCTATACATACACCTTATATTGACTTCCATATATTTCGTGTTATTACCTAATTTTGTCTGCCATTTCGGACATCACATTGCACTGTACTATGAGGAAACGGTACTAATTATGTGAAACTGTTGGTAAACCGTAAACATTTGTCAGAAGGCAATAGGATAAAGACTTTCGGCTCCTCGGGCTGGTGCGAATATTTCAATGTCCGTATGTGCCAAACCGTTGGATTGTGACACACCTTTACGCGGCTCTCGCTCGCTGCGCTCGCACGAAAGCTATAGCCTAACCTAAAAACAATCCCTCTCGCGTTAGTCATTCGACATGGAGGCGACTTATTTCAAATTTGGGAACGTGTCGGATCGGATGTGAGGTTGGACTAGATTTTTACGAGCGAGCGGAGCGAGCGAGCAACGGTCACAATTTCCAAGCTATACATATACCTTATATTGCCTTCCATATATTTCGTGTTATTACCAAATTTTGTCAGCCATTTCGGACGTCACATTGCACTGTACTATGAGGAAACGGTACTAATTATGTGAAACTATTATTAAACCGTAAACATTTGTCAGAAGGCAATAGGATAAAGACTTCCGGCTCCTCGGGCTGGTGCGAATATTTCAATGTCCCCATGTGCCAAACCGTTTGATTGTGACACACCTCTCCGCGTCCCTCGCTCGCCATGCTCGCTCGAAAGCTATAGCCTAACCTAAAACCAATCCAGCTTCCGTTCATTATTTGATATGGTGGCGACATGTCTCGAATTTGCGAACGTGTCGCATCGGTTGTGAGGTTGGACTAGATTTTTTCGAGCCAGCGGAGCGAGCGAGCAACGGTCACAATTTCCAAGCTATACATATACCATATATTGTCTTGCATATATCTCGTGTTAGTACCTAATATAGTCAGCCATTTCGGACATCACATTGCACTGTACTATGAGGAAATAGTACTATTTATGTGAAACTATTCATAAACTGTAAACATGTGTCGGTAGGCAATAGGATAAATACTTCCGGCTCCTCGGGCTGGTGCGAATATTTCAATGTCCGTATGTGCCAAACCGATGGTTTGTGACACACCTTTACGCGTCTCTCGTTCGCTGCGCTCGCACGAAAGCTATAGCCTAACCTAAAACCAATCCATCTTCCGTTCATTATTCGATATGGTGGCGACATATTTCAAATTTGCGAACGTGTGGGATCGGTTGTGAGGTTGGACTAGATTTTTACGAGCGAGCGGAGCGAGCGAGCAACGGTCACAATTTCCAAGCTATACATATACCTTATATTGCCTTCCATATATTTCGTGTTATTACCTAATTTTGTCAGCCATTTCGGACATCACATTGCACTGTACTATGAGGAAGCGGTACTAATTATGTGAAACTATTGGTAAACCGTAAACATTTGTCAGAATGCAATAGGATAAAGACTTCCGGCTCCTCGGGCTGGTGCGAATATATCTATGTCCGTATGTGCCAAACCGATGGTTTGTGACACACCTTTACGCGTCTCTCGTTCGCTGCGCTCGCACGAAAGCTATAGCCTAACCTAAAACCAATCCATCTTCCGTTCATTATTCGATATGGTGGCGACATATTTCAAATTTGCGAACGTGTCGGATCGGTTGTGAGGTTGGACTAGATTTTTTCGAGCGAGCGGAGCGAGCGAGCAACGGTCACAATTTCCAAGCTATACATATACCATATATTGTCTTGCATATATTTCGTGCTTGTACCTAATTTTGTCAGCCATTTCGGACATCACGTTGCACTGTACTATGAGGAAACGGTACTAATTATGTGAAACTATTGGTGAGCCGTAAACATTTGTCAGAAGGCAATAGGATAAAGACTTCCGGCTCCTCGGGCTGGTGCGAATATATCAATGTCCGTATGTGCCAAACCGATGGTTTGTGACACACCTTTACGCGTCTCTCGTTCGCTGCGCTCGCACGAAAGCTATAGCCTAACCTAAAACCAATCCATCTTCCGATCATTATTCGATATGGTGGCGACATATTTCAAATTTGCGAACGTGTCGGATCGGTTGTGAGGTTGGACTAGATTTTTTCGAGCGAGCGGAGCGAGCGAGCAACGGTCACAATTTCCAAGCTATACATATACCATATATTGTCTTGCATATATCTCGTGCTTGTACCTAATTTTGTCAGCCATTTCGGACATCACGTTGCACTGTACTATGAGGAAACGGTACTAATTATGTGAAACTATTGGTAAACCGTAAACATTTGTCAGAAGGCATTAGGATAAAGACTTCCGGCTCCTCGGGCTGGTGCGAATATATCAATGTCCGCATGTGCCAAACCGATGGTTTGTGACACACCTTTAGGCGTCTCTCGTTCGCTGCGCTCGCACGAAAGCTATAGCCTAACCTAAAACCAATCCATCTTCCGTTCATTATTCGATATGATGGCGACAAATTTCAAATTTGCGAACGTGTCGGATCGGTTGTGAGGTTGGACTAGATTTTTACGAGCGAGCGGAGCGAGCGAGCAACGGTCACAATTTCCAAGCAATACATATACCATATATTGTCTTGCATATATTTCGTGCTTGTACCTAATTTTGTCAGCCATTTCGGACATCACGTTGCACTGTACTATGAGGAAACGGTACTAATTATGTGAAACTATTGGTAAACCGTAAACATTTGTCAGAAGGCAATAGGATAAAGACTTCCGGCTCCTCGGGCTCGTGCGAATATATCAATGTCCGTATGTGCCAAACCGATGGTTTGTGACACACCTTTACGCGTCTCCCGTTAGCTGCGCTCGCACGAAAGCTATAGCCTAACCTAAAACCAATCCATCTTCCGTCATTCTTCGATATGGTGGCGACATATTTCAAATTTGCGAACGAGACGGATCGGTTGTGAGGTTGGACTAGATTTTTGCGAGCGAGCGGAGCGAGCGAGAAACGGTCACAATTTCCAAGCTATACATATACCATATATTGCCTTGCATAGTATTCGTGCTAGTACCTAATTTTGTCTGCCATTTCGGACATCACATTGCACTGTTATATCTGGAAATAGTACTATTTATGTGAAACTATTCATAAACTGTAAACATTTGTCAGTAGGCAATAGGATAAATACTTCCGGCTCCTCGGGCTGGTGCGAATGTTTCAATGTCCGTTTGTGCCAAACCGTTGGTATGTGACACACATTTACGCGTCGCTCGCTCGCTGCGCTCGCTCGAAGACTATAGCCTAACCTAAAACCAATCCATCTTGCGTTCATTATTCGATATGGTGGCGACATATTTCAAATTTGCGAACGTGTGGGATCGGTTGTGAGGTTGGACTAGATTTTTACGAGCGAACGGAGCGAGCGAGCAACGGTCACAATTTCCAAGCTATACATATACCTTATATTGCCTTCCATATATTTCGTGTTATTACCTAATTTTGTCAGCCATTTCGGACATCACATTGCACTGTACTATGAGGAAATTGTACTATTTATGTGAAACTATTCATAAACTGTAAACATGTGTCGGTAGGCAATTGGATAAATACTTCCGGCTCCTCGGGCTGGTGCGAATATATCTATGTCCGTATGTGCCAAACCGTTGGATTGTGACACACCTTTTCGCGTCTCTCGCTCGCTGCGCTCGCACGAAAGCTATAGCCTAACCTAAAACCAATCCATCTTCCGTTCATTATTCGATATGGTGGCGACATGTTTCGAATTTGCGAACGTGTGGGATCGGTTGTGAGGATGGACCAAATTTTTACGAGCGAGCGGAGCGAGCGTGCAACGGTCACAATTTCCAAGCTATACATATACCTTATATTGCCTTGCTTATATTTCGTGTTATTACCTACTTTTGCCAGCCATTTCGGACATCACATTGCACTGTTATATGTGGAAATACTATTTATGTGAAACTATTCATATACTGTAAACATGTGTCGGTAGGCAATAGGATAAATACTTCCGGCTCCTCGGGCTGGTGCGAATATTTCAATGTCCGTATGTGCCAAACCGTTGGTTTGAGACACACATTTACGCGTCGCTCGCTCGCTGCGCTCGCTCGAAAACTATAACCCAACCTAAAACCAATCCATCTTCCGTCATTCTTCGATATGGTGGCGACATATTTCAAATTTGCGAACGAGACGGATCGGTTGTGAGGTTGGACTAGATTTTTGCGAGCGAGCGGAGCGAGCGAGAAACGGTCACAATTTCCAAGCTATACATATACCATATATTGCCTTGCATAGTATTCGTGCTAGTACCTAATTTTGTCTGCCATTTCGGACATCACATTGCACTGTTATATGTGGAAATAGTACTATTTATGTGAAACTATTCATAAACTGTAAACATTTGTCAGTAGGCAATAGGATAAATACTTCCGGCTCCTCGGCTGGTGCGAATGTTTCAATGTCCGTATGTGCCAAACCGTTGGTATGTGACACACATTTACGCGTCGCTCGCTCGCTGCGCTCGCTCGAAGACTATAGCCTAACCTAAAACCAATCCATCTTCCGTCATTCTTCGATATGGTGGCGACATATTTCAAATTTGCGAACGTGACGGATCGGTTGTGAGGTTGGACTAGATTTTTTCGAGCGAGCGGAGCGAGCGAGCAACGGTCACAATTTCCAAGCTATACATATACCATATATTGTCTTGCATATATCTCGTGCTTGTACCTAATTTTGTCAGCCATTTCGGACATCACGTTGCACTGTACTATGAGGAAACGGTACTAATTATGTGAAACTATTGGTAAACCGTAAACATTTGTCAGAAGGCATTAGGATAAAGACTTCCGGCTCCTCGGGCTGGTGCGAATATATCAATGTCCGCATGTGCCAAACCGATGGTTTGTGACACACCTTTACGCGTCTCTCGTTCGCTGCGCTCGCACGAAAGCTATAGCCTAACCTAAAACCAATCCATCTTCCGTTCATTATTCGATATGGTGGCGACATATTTCAAATTTGCGAACGTGTGGGATCGGTTGTGAGGTTGGACTAGATTTTTACGAGCGAGCGGAGCGAGCGAGCAACGGTCACAATTTCCAAGCTATACATATACCTTATATTGCCTTCCATATATTTCGTGTTATTACCAAATTTCGTCAGCCATTTCGGACATCACATTGCACTGTACTATGAGGAAACGGTGCTAATTATGTGAAACTATTAGTAAACCGTGAACATTTGTCAGAAGGCAATAGGATAAAGACTTCCGGCTCCTCGGGCTGGTGCGAATATATCTATGTCCGTATGTGCCAAACCGATGGTTTGTGACACACCTTTACGCATCTCTCGTTCGCTGCGCTCGCACGAAAGCTATAGCCTAACCTAAAACCAATCCATCTTCCGTTCATTATTCGATATGATGGCGACAAATTTCAAATTTGCGAACGTGTCGGATCGGTTGTGAGGTTGGACTAGATTTTTACGAGCGAGCGGAGCGAGCGAGCAACGGTCACAATTTCCAAGCTATACATATACCTTATATTGCCTTGCTTATATTTCGTGTTATTACCTACTTTTGCCAGCCATTTCGGACATCACATTGCACTGTTATATGTGGAAATACTATTTATGTGAAACTATTCATATACTGTAAACATGTGTCGGTAGGCAATAGGATAAATACTTCCGGCTCCTCGGGCTGGTGCGAATATTTCAATGTCCGTATGTGCCAAACCGTTGGTTTGAGACACACATTTACGCGTCGCTCGCTCGCTGCGCTCGCTCGAAAACTATAGCCCAACCTAAAACCAATCCATCTTCCGTCATTCTTCGATATGGTGGCGACATATTTCAAATTTGCGAACGAGACGGATCGGTTGTGAGGTTGGACTAGATTTTTGCGAGCGAGCGGAGCGAGCGAGAAACGGTCACAATTTCCAAGCTATACATATACCATATATTGCCTTGCATAGTATTCGTGCTAGTACCTAATTTTGTCTGCCATTTCGGACATCACATTGCACTGTTATATGTGGAAATAGTACTATTTATGTGAAACTATTCATAAACTGTAAACATTTGTCAGTAGGCAATAGGATAAATACTCCCGGCTCCTCGGGCTGGTGCCAATGTTTCAATGTCCGTATGTGCCAAACCGTTGGTATGTGACACACATTTACGCGTCGCTCGCTCGCTGCGCTCGCTCGAAGACTATAGCCTAACCTAAAACCAATCCATCTTGCGTTCATTATTCGATATGGTGGCGACATATTTCAAATTTGCGAACGTGTGGGATCGGTTGTGAGGTTGGACTAGATTTTTACGAGCGAGCGGAGCGAGCGAGCAACGGTCACAATTTCCAAGCTATACATATACCTTATATTGCCTTCCATATATTTCGTGTTATTACCTAATTTTGTCAGCCATTTCGGACATCACATTGCACTGTACTATGAGGAAATTGTACTATTTATGTGAAACTATTCATAAACTGTAAACATGTGTCGGTAGGCAATTGGATAAATACTTCCGGCTCCTCGGGCTGGTGCGAATATATCTATGTCCGTATGTGCCAAACCGTTGGATTGTGACACACCTTTTCGCGTCTCTCGCTCGCTGCGCTCGCACGAAAGCTATAGCCTAACCTAAAACCAATCCATCTTCCGTTCATTATTCGATATGGTGGCGACATGTTTCGAATTTGCGAACGTGTGGGATCGGTTGTGAGGATGGACCAAATTTTTACGAGCGAGCGGAGCGAGCGTGCAACGGTCACAATTTCCAAGCTATACATATACCTTATATTGCCTTGCTTATATTTCGTGTTATTACCTACTTTTGCCAGCCATTTCGGACATCACATTGCACTGTTATATGTGGAAATACTATTTATGTGAAACTATTCATATACTGTAAACATGTGTCGGTAGGCAATAGGATAAATACTTCCGGCTCCTCGGGCTGGTGCGAATATTTCAATGTCCGTATGTGCCAAACCGTTGGTTTGAGACACACATTTACGCGTCGCTCGCTCGCTGCGCTCGCTCGAAAACTATAACCCAACCTAAAACCAATCCATCTTCCGTCATTCTTCGATATGGTGGCGACATATTTCAAATTTGCGAACGAGACGGATCGGTTGTGAGGTTGGACTAGATTTTTGCGAGCGAGCGGAGCGAGCGAGAAACGGTCACAATTTCCAAGCTATACATATACCATATATTGCCTTGCATAGTATTCGTGCTAGTACCTAATTTTGTCTGCCATTTCGGACATCACATTGCACTGTTATATGTGGAAATAGTACTATTTATGTGAAACTATTCATAAACTGTAAACATTTGTCAGTAGGCAATAGGATAAATACTTCCGGCTCCTCGGCTGGTGCGAATGTTTCAATGTCCGTATGTGCCAAACCGTTGGTATGTGACACACATTTACGCGTCGCTCGCTCGCTGCGCTCGCTCGAAGACTATAGCCTAACCTAAAACCAATCCATCTTCCGTCATTCTTCGATATGGTGGCGACATATTTCAAATTTGCGAACGTGACGGATCGGTTGTGAGGTTGGACTAGATTTTTTCGAGCGAGCGGAGCGAGCGAGCAACGGTCACAATTTCCAAGCTATACATATACCATATATTGTCTTGCATATATCTCGTGCTTGTACCTAATTTTGTCAGCCATTTCGGACATCACGTTGCACTGTACTATGAGGAAACGGTACTAATTATGTGAAACTATTGGTAAACCGTAAACATTTGTCAGAAGGCATTAGGATAAAGACTTCCGGCTCCTCGGGCTGGTGCGAATATATCAATGTCCGCATGTGCCAAACCGATGGTTTGTGACACACCTTTACGCGTCTCTCGTTCGCTGCGCTCGCACGAAAGCTATAGCCTAACCTAAAACCAATCCATCTTCCGTTCATTATTCGATATGGTGGCGACATATTTCAAATTTGCGAACGTGTGGGATCGGTTGTGAGGTTGGACTAGATTTTTACGAGCGAGCGGAGCGAGCGAGCAACGGTCACAATTTCCAAGCTATACATATACCTTATATTGCCTTCCATATATTTCGTGTTATTACCAAATTTCGTCAGCCATTTCGGACATCACATTGCACTGTACTATGAGGAAACGGTGCTAATTATGTGAAACTATTAGTAAACCGTGAACATTTGTCAGAAGGCAATAGGATAAAGACTTCCGGCTCCTCGGGCTGGTGCGAATATATCTATGTCCGTATGTGCCAAACCGATGGTTTGTGACACACCTTTACGCATCTCTCGTTCGCTGCGCTCGCACGAAAGCTATAGCCTAACCTAAAACCAATCCATCTTCCGTTCATTATTCGATATGATGGCGACAAATTTCAAATTTGCGAACGTGTCGGATCGGTTGTGAGGTTGGACTAGATTTTTACGAGCGAGCGGAGCGAGCGAGCAACGGTCACAATTTCCAAGCTATACATATACCTTATATTGCCTTGCTTATATTTCGTGTTATTACCTACTTTTGCCAGCCATTTCGGACATCACATTGCACTGTTATATGTGGAAATACTATTTATGTGAAACTATTCATATACTGTAAACATGTGTCGGTAGGCAATAGGATAAATACTTCCGGCTCCTCGGGCTGGTGCGAATATTTCAATGTCCGTATGTGCCAAACCGTTGGTTTGAGACACACATTTACGCGTCGCTCGCTCGCTGCGCTCGCTCGAAAACTATAGCCCAACCTAAAACCAATCCATCTTCCGTCATTCTTCGATATGGTGGCGACATATTTCAAATTTGCGAACGAGACGGATCGGTTGTGAGGTTGGACTAGATTTTTGCGAGCGAGCGGAGCGAGCGAGAAACGGTCACAATTTCCAAGCTATACATATACCATATATTGCCTTGCATAGTATTCGTGCTAGTACCTAATTTTGTCTGCCATTTCGGACATCACATTGCACTGTTATATGTGGAAATAGTACTATTTATGTGAAACTATTCATAAACTGTAAACATTTGTCAGTAGGCAATAGGATAAATACTCCCGGCTCCTCGGGCTGGTGCCAATGTTTCAATGTCCGTATGTGCCAAACCGTTGGTATGTGACACACATTTACGCGTCGCTCGCTCGCTGCGCTCGCTCGAAGACTATAGCCTAACCTAAAACCAATCCATCTTGCGTTCATTATTCGATATGGTGGCGACATATTTCAAATTTGCGAACGTGTGGGATCGGTTGTGAGGTTGGACTAGATTTTTACGAGCGAGCGGAGCGAGCGAGCAACGGTCACAATTTCCAAGCTATACATATACCTTATATTGCCTTCCATATATTTCGTGTTATTACCTAATTTTGTCAGCCATTTCGGACATCACATTGCAATGTACTATGAGGAAATAGTACTATTTATGTGAAACTATTCATAAACTGTAAACATGTGTCGGTAGGCAATAGGATAAATACTACCGGCTCCTCGGGCTGGTGCGAATATTTCAATGTCCGTATGTGCCAAACCGTTGGTTTATGACACACCTTTACGCGTCGCTCGCTCGAAAACTATAGCCTAACCTAAAACCAATCCATCTTCCGTCATTCTTCGATATGGTGGCGACATATTTCAAATTTGCGAACGTGACGGATCGGTTGTGAGGTTGGACTAGATTTTTGCGAGCGAGCGGAGCGAGCGAGTAACGGTCACAATTTCCAAGCTATACGTATACCTTATATTGCCTTGCTTATATTTCTTATTATTACCTACATTTGTCAGCCATTTTGGACATCACATTGCACTGTTATATGTGGAAATAGTACTATTTATGTGAAACTATTCATAAACTGTAAACATTTGTCAGTAGGCAATAGGATAAAGACTTCCGGCTCCACGGGCTGGTGCGAATATTTCAATGTACGTATGTGCCAAACCGTTGGTTTGTGACACACCTTTACGCGTCTCTCGCTCGCCGCGCTCGCACGAAAGCTATAGCCTAACCTAAAACCAATCCATCTTCCGTTCATTATTGGATATGGTGGCGACATATTTCCAATTTGCGAACGTGTCGGATCGCTTGTGAGCTTGGACTAGATTTTTTCGAGCGAGCGGAGCGAGCGAGCAACGATCACAATTTCCAACCTATACATACACCTTATATTGACTTCCATATATTTCGTGTTATTACCTAATTTTGTCTGCCATTTCGGAAATCACATTGCACTGTACTATGAGGAAACGGTACTAATTATGTGAAACTGTTGGTAAACCGTAAACATTTGTCAGAAGGCAATAGGATAAAGACTTTCGGCTCCTCGGGCTGGTGCGAATATTTCAATGTCCGTATGTGCCAAACCGTTGGATTGTGACACACCTTTACGCGGCTCTCGCTCGCTGCGCTCGCACGAAAGCTATAGCCTAACCTAAAAACAATCCCTCTTGCGTTAGTCATTCGACATGGAGGCGACTTATTTCAAATTTGGGAACGTGTCGGATCAGATGTGAGGTTGGACTAGATTTTTACGAGCGAGCGGAGCGAGCGAGCAACGGTCACAATTTCCAAGCTATACATATACCTTATATTGCCTTCCATATATTTCGTGTTATTACCAAATTTTGTCAGCCATTTCGGACGTCACATTGCACTGTTATATGTGGAAATACTATTTATGTGAAACTATTCATATACTGTAAACATGTGTCGGTAGGCAATAGGATAAATACTTCCGGCTCCTCGGGCTGGTGCGAATATTTCAATGTCCGTATGTGCCAAACCGTTGGTTTGAGACACACATTTACGCGTCGCTCGCTCGCTGCGCTCGCTCGAAAACTATAGCCCAACCTAAAACCAATCCATCTTCCGTCATTCTTCGATATGGTGGCGACATATTTCAAATTTGCGAACGAGACGGATCGGTTGTGAGGTTGGACTAGATTTTTGCGAGCGAGCGGAGCGAGCGAGAAACGGTCACAATTTCCAAGCTATACATATACCATATATTGCCTTGCATAGTATTCGTGCTAGTACCTAATTTTGTCTGCCATTTCGGACATCACATTGCACTGTTATATGTGGAAATAGTACTATTTATGTGAAACTATTCATAAACTGTAAACATTTGTCAGTAGGCAATAGGATAAATACTCCCGGCTCCTCGGGCTGGTGCCAATGTTTCAATGTCCGTATGTGCCAAACCGTTGGTATGTGACACACATTTACGCGTCGCTCGCTCGCTGCGCTCGCTCGAAGACTATAGCCTAACCTAAAACCAATCCATCTTGCGTTCATTATTCGATATGGTGGCGACATATTTCAAATTTGCGAACGTGTGGGATCGGTTGTGAGGTTGGACTAGATTTTTACGAGCGAGCGGAGCGAGCGAGCAACGGTCACAATTTCCAAGCTATACATATACCTTATATTGCCTTCCATATATTTCGTGTTATTACCTAATTTTGTCAGCCATTTCGGACATCACATTGCACTGTACTATGAGGAAATTGTACTATTTATGTGAAACTATTCATAAACTGTAAACATGTGTCGGTAGGCAATTGGATAAATACTTCCGGCTCCTCGGGCTGGTGCGAATATATCTATGTCCGTATGTGCCAAACCGTTGGATTGTGACACACCTTTTCGCGTCTCTCGCTCGCTGCGCTCGCACGAAAGCTATAGCCTAACCTAAAACCAATCCATCTTCCGTTCATTATTCGATATGGTGGCGACATGTTTCGAATTTGCGAACGTGTGGGATCGGTTGTGAGGATGGACCAAATTTTTACGAGCGAGCGGAGCGAGCGTGCAACGGTCACAATTTCCAAGCTATACATATACCTTATATTGCCTTGCTTATATTTCGTGTTATTACCTACTTTTGCCAGCCATTTCGGACATCACATTGCACTGTTATATGTGGAAATACTATTTATGTGAAACTATTCATATACTGTAAACATGTGTCGGTAGGCAATAGGATAAATACTTCCGGCTCCTCGGGCTGGTGCGAATATTTCAATGTCCGTATGTGCCAAACCGTTGGTTTGAGACACACATTTACGCGTCGCTCGCTCGCTGCGCTCGCTCGAAAACTATAACCCAACCTAAAACCAATCCATCTTCCGTCATTCTTCGATATGGTGGCGACATATTTCAAATTTGCGAACGAGACGGATCGGTTGTGAGGTTGGACTAGATTTTTGCGAGCGAGCGGAGCGAGCGAGAAACGGTCACAATTTCCAAGCTATACATATACCATATATTGCCTTGCATAGTATTCGTGCTAGTACCTAATTTTGTCTGCCATTTCGGACATCACATTGCACTGTTATATGTGGAAATAGTACTATTTATGTGAAACTATTCATAAACTGTAAACATTTGTCAGTAGGCAATAGGATAAATACTTCCGGCTCCTCGGCTGGTGCGAATGTTTCAATGTCCGTATGTGCCAAACCGTTGGTATGTGACACACATTTACGCGTCGCTCGCTCGCTGCGCTCGCTCGCTGCGCTCGCTCGAAGACTATAGCCTAACCTAAAACCAATCCATCTTCCGTCATTCTTCGATATGGTGGCGACATATTTCAAATTTGCGAACGTGACGGATCGGTTGTGAGGTTGGACTAGATTTTTTCGAGCGAGCGGAGCGAGCGAGCAACGGTCACAATTTCCAAGCTATACATATACCATATATTGTCTTGCATATATCTCGTGCTTGTACCTAATTTTGTCAGCCATTTCGGACATCACGTTGCACTGTACTATGAGGAAACGGTACTAATTATGTGAAACTATTGGTAAACCGTAAACATTTGTCAGAAGGCATTAGGATAAAGACTTCCGGCTCCTCGGGCTGGTGCGAATATATCAATGTCCGCATGTGCCAAACCGATGGTTTGTGACACACCTTTACGCGTCTCTCGTTCGCTGCGCTCGCACGAAAGCTATAGCCTAACCTAAAACCAATCCATCTTCCGTTCATTATTCGATATGGTGGCGACATATTTCAAATTTGCGAACGTGTGGGATCGGTTGTGAGGTTGGACTAGATTTTTACGAGCGAGCGGAGCGAGCGAGCAACGGTCACAATTTCCAAGCTATACATATACCTTATATTGCCTTCCATATATTTCGTGTTATTACCAAATTTCGTCAGCCATTTCGGACATCACATTGCACTGTACTATGAGGAAACGGTGCTAATTATGTGAAACTATTAGTAAACCGTGAACATTTGTCAGAAGGCAATAGGATAAAGACTTCCGGCTCCTCGGGCTGGTGCGAATATATCTATGTCCGTATGTGCCAAACCGATGGTTTGTGACACACCTTTACGCATCTCTCGTTCGCTGCGCTCGCACGAAAGCTATAGCCTAACCTAAAACCAATCCATCTTCCGTTCATTATTCGATATGATGGCGACAAATTTCAAATTTGCGAACGTGTCGGATCGGTTGTGAGGTTGGACTAGATTTTTACGAGCGAGCGGAGCGAGCGAGCAACGGTCACAATTTCCAAGCTATACATATACCTTATATTGCCTTGCTTATATTTCGTGTTATTACCTACTTTTGCCAGCCATTTCGGACATCACATTGCACTGTTATATGTGGAAATACTATTTATGTGAAACTATTCATATACTGTAAACATGTGTCGGTAGGCAATAGGATAAATACTTCCGGCTCCTCGGGCTGGTGCGAATATTTCAATGTCCGTATGTGCCAAACCGTTGGTTTGAGACACACATTTACGCGTCGCTCGCTCGCTGCGCTCGCTCGAAAACTATAGCCCAACCTAAAACCAATCCATCTTCCGTCATTCTTCGATATGGTGGCGACATATTTCAAATTTGCGAACGAGACGGATCGGTTGTGAGGTTGGACTAGATTTTTGCGAGCGAGCGGAGCGAGCGAGAAACGGTCACAATTTCCAAGCTATACATATACCATATATTGCCTTGCATAGTATTCGTGCTAGTACCTAATTTTGTCTGCCATTTCGGACATCACATTGCACTGTTATATGTGGAAATAGTACTATTTATGTGAAACTATTCATAAACTGTAAACATTTGTCAGTAGGCAATTGGATAAATACTCCCGGCTCCTCGGGCTGGTGCCAATGTTTCAATGTCCGTATGTGCCAAACCGTTGGTATGTGACACACATTTACGCGTCGCTCGCTCGCTGCGCTCGCTCGAAGACTATAGCCTAACCTAAAACCAATCCATCTTGCGTTCATTATTCGATATGGTGGCGACATATTTCAAATTTGCGAACGTGTGGGATCGGTTGTGAGGTTGGACTAGATTTTTACGAGCGAGCGGAGCGAGCGAGCAACGGTCACAATTTCCAAGCTATACATATACCTTATATTGCCTTCCATATATTTCGTGTTATTACCTAATTTTGTCAGCCATTTCGGACATCACATTGCAATGTACTATGAGGAAATAGTACTATTTATGTGAAACTATTCATAAACTGTAAACATGTGTCGGTAGGCAATAGGATAAATACTACCGGCTCCTCGGGCTGGTGCGAATATTTCAATGTCCGTATGTGCCAAACCGTTGGTTTATGACACACCTTTACGCGTCGCTCGCTCGAAAACTATAGCCTAACCTAAAACCAATCCATCTTCCGTCATTCTTCGATATGGTGGCGACATATTTCAAATTTGCGAACGTGACGGATCGGTTGTGAGGTTGGACTAGATTTTTGCGAGCGAGCGGAGCGAGCGAGTAACGGTCACAATTTCCAAGCTATACGTATACCTTATATTGCCTTGCTTATATTTCTTATTATTACCTACATTTGTCAGCATTTTGGACATCACATTGCACTGTTATATGTGGAAATAGTACTATTTATGTGAAACTATTCATAAACTGTAAACATTTGTCAGTAGGCAATAGGATAAAGACTTCCGGCTCCACGGGCTGGTGCGAATATTTCAATGTACGTATGTGCCAAACCGTTGGTTTGTGACACACCTTTACGCGTCTCTCGCTCGCCGCGCTCGCACGAAAGCTATAGCCTAACCTAAAACCAATCCATCTTCCGTTCATTATTGGATATGGTGGCGACATATTTCCAATTTGCGAACGTGTCGGATCGCTTGTGAGCTTGGACTAGATTTTTTCGAGCGAGCGGAGCGAGCGAGCAACGATCACAATTTCCAACCTATACATACACCTTATATTGACTTCCATATATTTCGTGTTATTACCTAATTTTGTCTGCCATTTCGGAAATCACATTGCACTGTACTATGAGGAAACGGTACTAATTATGTGAAACTGTTGGTAAACCGTAAACATTTGTCAGAAGGCAATAGGATAAAGACTTTCGGCTCCTCGGGCTGGTGCGAATATTTCAATGTCCGTATGTGCCAAACCGTTGGATTGTGACACACCTTTACGCGGCTCTCGCTCGCTGCGCTCGCACGAAAGCTATAGCCTAACCTAAAAACAATCCCTCTTGCGTTAGTCATTCGACATGGAGGCGACTTATTTCAAATTTGGGAACGTGTCGGATCGGATGTGAGGTTGGACTAGATTTTTACGAGCGAGCGGAGCGAGCGAGCAACGGTCACAATTTCCAAGCTATACA